>NC_092035.1:8887476-9127476 GCF_042242105.1 Pempheris klunzingeri | reverse complement strand
ATGTCATCGGTCACATACAAGGCCGTGGTTGTTGGTGCATAAAACATGGAAAAGTACATTTTTCTATTTACCTTTTAACAGAGCCATGCTAGCTGTTTTCCTTTGTTTCCAGTCTTTATGCCAAGCTAAGCTAGCCAGCTGCTGGTTCTAGCCTCAAGTGGTTTCAATCCTCTCATCTGACTCTTGGCAAGAATGAGAATAAGAGTATTTTCCAAACCATTCCTTTATTTTCATTTCACAAAAACACAAGGTCAAAGCTTAGTTGCTGCTGTGATGAAAACTAAACACAAAGCTCAGCAGTATTGAAGGACATAATGGTGTATTAGAAATACATCATCAATTATTGGTTCTGTGGAAGAAGGTAACATTTATCTTCCAATAACTACAGATGGAATATTTACTGGTTATTGTGAGTAACTTTGAGATGGAACACTTCATTTTCATGCCTGTGATGTTGCAGCACAGCCTGGTAGAGTCAGTGCTTCAGTTCACCCCGCGCTCAAAAACCTCATCAGTAAAAATCTCAAAGGAGCTTGTGTGAAGGCGTTTCAGGTGTAGTTTATTTATTTTCACCCTTCAGGCCCATTCAGATAAGTTGTCGAACCACCAAGTCTTTGATGTAGAGTTTCAAAGTGCTGGCGTTGTTAGTGCTGATGATGCATCTTTGCAGTTAGAAGTCTTTTTTTCTGTCTGGCCAGCAGTATAGAAGTTAGTTTCTTGTAAAATGGGTCTGCATTATGAAGTTAGGCCATAATTTATCACATACTTGTTAATCCTGGTGTATTTTCAGGTACCATTGTTTGATGATGTAGTATGGTCTGCCTCGAAGGCTGGCCAGTGCGACTTTAATGTTTCCTTAAAGGGCCTGACCAGTCCACCCTCACCCTGTCAGAAAGGATATCCTTTCTGTTGTGCCAATATTGACTCCAAATCTAACAGACCGAATCCCCGGTTTCTTTAGAAAGCAAACTTGTTCCCCTGCTCACAAGTTTGTCAAGAGCGACAAAGCAGCTGCTTCTCCGGCAACGCTGTCCTCCCAGGCTGTTTGTTAGCTAAAAGCGAGTGAAGCTGTGGCACGCTGAGTGACATTTTGAGTGGCGGCTCTAGTGGGAGAGGACGCATCTGTTGCCAAATGCATCAAGAGGGCTGAACATTAATTAACAGCCTGTCCTGTTTACACAGTTAGTTTGGTACATGAGGGCTAGTGCCGCCTCCTCCCAGTGCCCAGGATGAACTCTGTCTCTTTGCCATCAGAAATACATCTTAATTATTAGTAACCATCTGAAATCTGAAATGTGCTTTTATCCTTATTCTTTTGAGTTCAATTATGGCTGAAAATATTATCCTCAAAGATGTCCATATTATGCAATAACGATAATGATCACAATATATGCTATGTCTCTGTGATTCATTAAAAAGAGAGCAGCCGGAGGCCTTAGAGACCAGAATAAAAGTCATTCATCTAAGTTTTCACTTGTTCACCATTGGTCTTGCTACTTCCCACATCAGCCGTCACCTCACAGTTTTGTTTTTATCCTCCCACCCTCTCCTGTGTCTTTTCTCCGCAAGCAGACGATGAAGGATATTAAAGGGGTATGCCAGAGATTTGGTATTGCACTTCTGGGGTTTGGGGACTCACAAGAGACACATTACAAAACAGTTAAAGCAGCAGAGGCTAAGAGATCCTGCTTTCACTCCTTACTATGGATTAAACTCCAACAACATTACATTTCCCATAAGGCAAGTGAATGCCATTTTTTCATTAGATCCATGCTGCCTTGTCTCCTAAGTTCCACGCCCCCAGTTTGTAACATAAAATTTGAAAGACTTGAATTCTCCAGCGAATCAGAAAAACTTTGATTGTTATTTACTGAACCTCAACAAAGAGCCACAGACCTCACACAAATGTTTTCAATGGTACCAACCATGACATATAAAATCTGTTTTGGTTTTGCGGGAATTGGGGAGTGAGTTCTCTTTGTGATCAGCCGGGTCATTGAGCTACTTCTATTTTTATTGTTACTGTTCAGCCATCAGCCAGCATTAGATAGACACTACAGGTAATTCGGAAACAGTTGTTGAATTCAGCTCCTGCCCACGATCTGGTGATATCTCCAGAACATCTACTCCCACATTCCTTTGCTTTCCTACGCACACATAACACAAAGCAAACCAACTGGACCCAGTGGGTAAAAGCTTCCCTTGTACTGTAATGCTGCCAAGTGTAGAACAGGAACAGGATTTGAATGCATCAGATTGGGGGCTGAACAAAATTTGCGTCTCAGAGGCATGCGATTACATGCAAATCTTCACCTTGATAGTGTCTGGCTCTAAGCCCACAGAGACTCCTGTACATTATATCAACATACATTTTACTGAGCGAGTCCAGGCAGGACACTGAGGGGAAAGAGTATCCGTTTGATTTGTTAAGTGTGAAGCTATCCCTGTAGAGCAACTTAAGTTATGCTTTCAGCAGTTATTATTGTGATATGATTTAATAACCAGTGCAAGGTAATATACAAGACTTCTGTTAATGCCTTTTTTAAGTTGTTTGCAGGAAAGTGAGAGTGCTCATTTGTGTCATTGTTCAGTAATTGCTTGGTCTGGTGCTGCGCTCATTTACTCTGCACAACAACACATTTCCTGCACTGTTTTGTTTTTTTTTTCGCCTGAAGATATTTAGCCAGAGCTAATATGTGAACTGCCTGGAGAGATCAAAAGACCAAACATTGGCTTTTTGTTGAGTGGAGGAAAATGTCACATTCCAGCCAACACCCTGATAAGAACACCTCGACCTTATTTGCAAAACCACTGTAGCATAGTTTAACTTCTACAGTGCATCATTGTTTATGCTGTAAATCTCCCACTGTTACATCACAGTACAGCCATCATGTGCTAAACGTCAAGATTCATCCCCTCTTACTCCAAGAGTCCACAGTATGTTGCTGCGGTCGAATTTGACTAATTTGCAGCAGGAGTGTCAAGATTCTTTGCTGAAATGTTCTCCATAAATCTTTTTTTTATTTACTATAGTGAATTCCATCTCCCCCGACGAGCTGACCTTAATTTGCCCCTGCAGTATTCAGATCTGACCACAGCAGCTCCCCCAGGACTCTGACAGAAACCACAACTGTGCACCAAAACACCTCCCTGGCAGCCTGTTTTATTCACTTCACTGGGTGATGAGGGCTGCATTCAGTCTGCTTGTACTAATCCTTTTTTGTTTTAAATTAGATTATTAAGCGTATGTATTTTGGAGTGAATCTTTTCTGTCCACTCCCCAAACCCTTGTCTTCACATTTGCTTTACAAGGCAGATGGCAGGGAGGTAAAGTGCTGCCAACTTTGAGCTCCACACTTGATCTGCTCATCGCGCGGTTCCCATAGTAACTAGTCTTCACCGGGCAGCAAGGAACGGAGGGAACAAAAAAACTCAGAGAGCTTGTCGAGTTGTGGTGTGCAACCATTCCCGTCTCTCTCTGGAATTATGATCTGTGCTAAACGCTGAGGTTGAAATATACTCATAACTGCATTGTACGCACTCTGAAATACAGACACAAGATTTATTTGAGGCATTTTTGTTTTTTGCCTCAGTGATGCATACATTACTGAGGAAAATGGCTAACTATGCCTGGAGTCATTTGTCATTTCATTCCCAAAGAAGTGATCACTGACTTTTTATTCCACTACTTTCTCTCAGTATTCTTTCTTTCCTTTTGCTTTGCTAAAACATCTTTAAACCACTTATAAATGCATCATATTGAAGGTGAAATGAGGCCTTTTAGAGCTTGTAACTCAGTCTTCTTAATCCCTTAGTGACAAGCAATGACATTCACTTGACTTTTGTGTGTTGGTATGTGTTTATATATTTGTACTGGTTTCTTCTGGTGCAGCTCACACCCCAGACAACAGTTTCCTGGGCTTCGTAGTGGAGCAGCACCTCAACTCCAGCGACATCAAGCACATCGATGACATCAAGAGGCAGAACCAGTCACTCGTCTACGGCAAGGTTGACAACTTCTGGAAGGTACTGTAGATTTTTTTTCTGCACTCACATACATATGCACAATAAATTTACAATATTACTAACACACTTCACATGCATTTAGTCAAAGTCTTTTGAAAGGCAAGTTGTATTGTATTCTCTGTTCACTACGTATTATTATTTAGATACTGTTGTTGTACCCATGCTACAGATGAAGAAAAAATGTGCATTGTTGCACAGAAAAACCCACAAACACATCTGTATACTGTACATATATCTATATATCTACGGACACATACACGTTCATTCTGACATACACAAATGTGCACACGGATATATATATATATGTATATATTCCTTCTGAAGATGAAAGCTACAGACTTGGCATGCCAAACAACACCAGTGCACCGAGGATAACCCATTTTCAGACCTCTGAGAGCTCCGCAGTCAAACTCTTTGAACAACCTTGGGTAAAACTTTCACAGGAAACTTAATAACAGTCTGGTTTAGGAGCTCAAATTCAGCTTATCGCCCTCTCCGTGGAGTTTTAATATATTCAAATACATGCTCACACTGCGGCACAGAGACCAAGGGATTACTGTATCCTAGACAAAAACGACTTAGAGACTTGGAGAGATTTGCACATTGTTTGGCATGCCATGGATGGCTGGATTACTGCCCGCGCCTTGATGAGCTTTCAGTCGACACCATGTATGTTTCCGACTGGGTCGCTCCACATCCAACTGACTTTTAAGATGTCTGACAGAGTAACTCGGTGGAATGATAATAAGAATAGCTACAAGAGAGAATAGTCTTCATGTAACATGCCTGTAGTGCAAATGCTGTGTCACATCAGGAGGCTGTGTGATGAAGACGTGTAGAATTGGATAATAAGCGAAACCTAAGTGACTAATGATCTTATACTGCAAATACGGTTGTATCAGCCAGTCATGGTTTATTCCTCTTGGCTTCATGTAACTTTGCCAACTCATTGTCTTTACATGCATATCCATACAACTGGACATTTAAACCATTTATCTGTTGTGCTGTGTGCAGAGAGGACGATAACCATTATGATGGAAATCCAAGCAGTGACCACTGGATGAGCACAAGGAAAATACGTAATAATCTTAAGAAAATACAAGCGAAATTGGAAAATATTAAGAGCAGCAAACCGTAGTCTAAACGTCTATCATCTAAAATGTACTCATTAACACTAGCACTTGCACAGTTTGCATTTCACAGCCGCATTTTATGACTCTAAATCCCAAGGTGTTGTAGTTTTGTAGTCTGAAGGTAGCTGGCGTGCTACTGTGGTTTGTGGTTTCTAGTACTGAGTCAGAACCATTCAGTCTAGCTTTAAAAGGGCAGACAGGGGAGCCCATCCGCTCACAGCAAGGGGCATTAGCTACTAATCAGACTCCCAAGCGTGTTCATTACCTCCTGCTTTTAATTAAAGGGCCATTTTGGAGCTGACTGATAACGAGCTGACTGGCTTACTCCATTTCCCTCCCTCTTCCTTGTAAAGCTTGCTGTCCTTCGAACTCTTCCTCTACACATGAGAGGTTTCATTTCAAATGATATATCCACTATTTGAAATAAAGAAAGAAGAAGTGGGTTCTACTGTATGGAAACTATTTCTTGCATGAAGGTAAAATTATATTCAGGTTATGAGATTAATGATCGGACTCGCCAACTAACACTTCAGTTTCTTAGTGTGTAGCAGTTGAATTAAATCTCCGTCAGCCTTGATATTGGATAGCCCTGATCAACCAAACTGAACAGGTCAACCTTGATTTCATTTTCTGCCACAGTGAAGGAAAAAGTGCAAATGTCTTGTCTTGTCCATTTTGTTTTAAAAAAGTGCTTCTTCTACAGATGTGGCCCAGTTTTACCATCTGCTATACAGGCATCATAAAGCAAATAATGCTAAACAAATAATACACTTTTGGCTGGTAGGAAAGCTGAAGAACATCACATTGATGTTTAGTCATATTTCTAGAAAATTCTTATCACAATTTCTTGTTTGGATGGAGACATTCTGGACACCGAAGCCAGAGTTGATATAGAGGCGTTCTCTAGCCGATTGCTGTCTCCTTCCTGGCAAAATATTTGGAGGGGTTAATGTGGGTTAGCCAAGTAATAGCCTTCAGTAAAATACAGCCTATCGAAAGGCATTCTCTCTGCCTGATCAGTATGCAAAGGTGTTCAGGTCGCCCTCAACCCCCAGGTGGAGGAAGTAAAGCTGTGTGTGAGGCAGACTGAGTAATCACCCAGACACAGACACACACTCTCATCACACACATTTTCAGGTCATGTTTTTATTGCCACACCAGTACAAGAAATTCTGGTTCCTGAACCTCAAACCTCATAGTATCAGGAACAGAAGTGTAACCACCCACAGATGCCAAAATGAATGCCTGATAAGGTTAGTGTAGCTGAAAATCAACAATGTGCAGATTTTTGGGAAGCACAACACAGGCTTTGGGATTAATCCCTGTCACTTTACCCAGCAAACAAAATCCTGGTGCTTGACTTGGTGCTTGAGTAGCTGTGGCATTTATACACTGTTGCTTGAGCTGTACTTTCACTGCTGCACTCACAGTTAAATGCCAGCTGATCGCCAGCACCAACCAACTGTCTGCACCGTAATGGCTCTCTTTGATTAACGCACCAAGATATTCATAGAGCCAGGGTACTCGTACAGCACCAGATTACTGAAGCATAAGCATAAAAAACAGACATTGTGAATAAAAATGCATTTTAGCCATATCCCCACAGAAAATTTCTCTGAGTGGGCAACAAGTCAGTTTCTAGAAACAGGTCCTGGAATTAGTTTTTTATTTATTCATCCGTTTCAGAATAAGAAAGTCCAATGAATAGAAGCTACACCGAAAGTTCATATAGTTTCTTAGCACACATGCAGTCGTGGTACTGAAAAGGCCACATTTGATATTATTTTTTGGGGCGACTTTTATGCAGGATTAAGAGTTAAGAGTCTACAATTGTCTGCGTGGACCCCCAGTAACCTGATACGCAGCCGGCCCTTTATCTGACTTGAAGGACGAGCGGGGCTGCATATGAACAGGACAGAGAGATCCTGGGGATTAAAGTACCAGGATGGCAAGTCATTATCTTGCTATTAAAGAGACAGTGTTGATGGTGAGACCCGAAATAAAATGGCCAGACCACCTCTGAGGGAGCCGTCTCCATAGCAACCCAGTTGGAGGAGTAGAAAGGCAGAGCAAGGGAATTGAGAGTGACTGCCTGTCGTCTCTCTCTGTCTTTCCATACATCCACACAGCAGACAAACCTGCTAATGTTTCACCATGTTGGTCGATGTGAGTAAAGTATCTGTCAGACTGGCAGTGTGTCTGCATATCTTAATCTACATCTCCTTTCAAACTGATATGGATTAATTTAATAAAAGAAGCCAATAAGGCACACTGGCCTCTACCTGGACTGACCTTACCAGCGCACCACATCTACATTAAATGGGTCAGTGTCCCTGTTTTTCAGCATTCAGTGTCTATGGAAGCGTTTGAAGCAGAGGGGATCATGGAGAAAGGTGAGAATGAGTAGGATGTACAGAGAGAAAACTGCAGGCCCCTGGCAGCAGAGACATGGTGAGGAAAGACAAATCACAGTGAGCTAATAAGCACACACACACACACACACACACACACACACACACACACACACACACACACACACACACACACACACACACACACACACACACACACACACACACACACACACACACACACACACACACACACACACACACACACACAGTGCTGGCATATGCAGAGCAGGAAGGGCAACCATCTCACACTCTTACCCTTGCAGGCTCATAAACAGACAACAGTGTGTTTCATCCCCCTTTCACAATGGATAACCGAGTTGAGCTGAACATTAAACGTCCTTAAGTTTTACTGTGTTTGTCTGATCTGATGAAGAAATCCCTAGTGCCATTAAAGTAGAGTGAGTGCCGGTGTAGAAACCTGAATGTGGCGTTTGAGGAAAGAGCTGAGCTGGAGTGGGAAATGTCATTGTGGTTATTAAATCGACTCCCTCTGTCAGAGGTGTTTTATTGAATTAGGCCCAAGACATTTCTAGCAGGTTCTGTTTGTCACTGCTTTTTTTGTAGCTCAGATCTGTAGTTTTGGATATGTTCTCCCTATATTTGTAGTACATTAAAAGAAAAGAAATGTACTCCTACTCACAGATGAAAATTTACACTTGAGATATTTGAAATAGTTAAAAAGTTGTAGTTAAAATGGGGGATGGATGAAGCTGAAGTATCAATTTCAGTGCAAAATCCGTGTGAGGTTGAATGAAAGTGATGAAAGGACTAGAAATGTCAGCTATGTGTGGGTAATGAATTGAGCTGAATGGGTGAGTTATAGTCCTGGTTATAGCCTTGAAAATTAGGTTTGAATAATATGGACCCTTCCTGCAGTGCACTGCATGCTTCACTAAGTAGTAGTTTGAATGTATGGAAATGACGTTAAGACCCCCCCCCCCCTGGTGCCATTAGCTTCTGTATACAAGGTGCAACATTTTTAATTGCACCCAATGAAGCATGTGACGTTACAGGTGTTTCCATTGCTGCAGGACAGCATATTATAGCTGCCGCATGACTTATTTTATTCATTTAAAAAAAAAAACTAGGCTCACAAATCGATGTTTCCTCAGATATGCGCTGAGCTTGTTACACTCGGATGGTTGTGCAGCCCACGTATACATCATAGGGGCTCACTTTCCAGCAATCACACAGCACCGCCACTGTCTGACAGTCAGAAACATGCTCTGGCCAGCCTCCAAACTCCAATAGGTTATACACCGTAATGTCTAATGGGGCGTGGCGGGGCATCGAAGTAAATAACATCTCCTGGCTGCACTTCTACGATACTATTTCACCATCCATGTTCTCCTGGGGATTTCTATCATTTCTGTGAAATTGTCAGTACATCTGTTATACATTCATCTGTAGTCTAGCTATGTTTTTTAAAGATAACGCGACAGATCTTCATTGATGTGCAACATTTCCCAACCTATCAGATGTGAAGAGGATGTAAAGTCATGTGATAGTTTTGATGATGGCAATCGCACTCATTTCCTGAAGTGAATGCACAGTTGCTGTGAGCATTTATGCTGACTGGCTGATTTTTGATTACATCATAGTTATATGAATACTCATCGACCTTACTGACTTCGAGATGCAATGGAAAGGTTTTGATCATGGCGTCTGTTATGTCCTCCACATTTAGTTATTCAATGACCTCGTCCTCACTGCGGAAGAGGGTTTAGCGCCACACAGACGGGTACCACTGAGACAAAAGGCGTCACACTGAGGGAGCACCAAGATTGCCGTTAGTACTGCTAAAGTACCCTTGTGCAAATAGCTACACTTGAAATACCCTTACCCTACCCTTAGGTTTGACTGACTCAACATCACTGCAGAGATGAGCGTATAAAGGGCTCTGTATGTAAGAGACTCAGTGTGTGTGTGTGTGTGTGTGTGTGTGTGTGCAAGGTGAAGGAAAGGATTTTTCCTCCTCTGAAGAATGGGTGAAGCGAATTCTGTCCTGGCTGACAAGCTTCCAGTTTTGGGGCCCTGAAGTCTGCCGGTTGGAAATGATTTCAGATGGAAAGATGATGAGAGGTGCGTTTGATGTCGAAGGCAGTTTGAGGGTCGAGTAAGTCGAACCAAGTGCACCTGTCTGCATAATGATGAGGCCTCTTATTGCCTCCTGAGGTTGCTGTAGTAGACTCAGAAACCACTGATGCTTTGCTAATAAGAGTTTTTTTTTCTTTTTTCTTTCACATCCTGGGCATCATTACATTAAAGCTAAAAATTGACAGCATACAGTGAACAAATCACAATAAAATTCATATTAAAAAAAGAACATATGGATTGAACCAAAGTAAGACGGTATTTGTATGAAATACAGCGTCTCAGGTGGAGGAGAAGTTGATTTTTTTTTTCAGTTGAAATGTGCTGGAAAGCAAGATTAATTTGCTCCATCCCTTGTGTCTCGGCACCACTACCTGTCAAGATAAAGCGCTGAAACATCAAACTCTGCTCTCAGCCCTGCAGCTTTGCAGCTACCAGGGGCATTGCACAAGTTCATTCATAGAGTAATAAGTATAGATTTACTGTGTCATAAAGATGACTTTCTCAGTTTTTACAGAGAAAATAGACATACACTTCCTTATTTAACACCATCACAAATCTCCTTAACTCTTCCACTATTCTTTTATTAATGTATGATACACATGTTGACTAATAGATAAAACTCCAGGTCCAGCCTTGGTTACACAACATAGTTTCTCAAGAGAAAAATAAAGTAGAATAAAATGTCTTCTGTGAAATGACTTCTGTGTGACAGCTGTGCATAATCCCCAGCTGTAATTCTAAAGAAAGAATTAGCCATGTGGAACCACCCAGTCTTTAAATATCCATTATGTGCATTCTTGCATTAACAATCATTCCTTTTCTACCATTATTCACCATCTATACAGTTGTCATTGTGTACATGTTAGCATGATGCCAGTATTTACCTCAAAGCACTGCTGTGCCTAAGTGCAGTCTGGCAGAGCTGCTAGCACGGCTGTAGACTTATTAACTGAGAGAGAGCTGCTAAAACATGTAAAATCTTTCATTAGCTGGACATATTCTGTGATATCAAATAGCAAACCTGACACACACTCATTACTTCACTAATTTCTTACTTACAAACTGGTGAGTGCTGTAATGCTAGCTCTCATAAAGAGGGATCAGGGGCATTAATAGCAAGTTAGCTGTATATCTCAACCTTTTTTGCGTTTACATCCTCGCTGTGAGCCTCAGAGGTTGTGTCAATCACCCTGTAAGCTTTCCTCCCTGGACACTCATCCCTCTACCGTCCGCTCCGCCGACAGAGAGCAGCCGCCGCCTCTCTCCTGTTTCCTCTCCGAGCCAGGGTTTACAAATTCCCTCTGATTTACAAGGTCATAAAACTCACCTCCTCCTCCTCCTCCTCTCCTGCTTCAATCAACCTCTCGAGCTAAAGCAGTTATTTTATAACTCCCCAAGCACATGCTCCCGTACAAGGCTGCCGCAATAGATCTGCTTCCCAGTTTCAGATTGCATATTGCATGTGCTCTGAGACGTATACATCCACATACAGTACAGATGAATACACGCGCTCTGCTCGCTGAATACCACACGGGCTGTCCGAGGACATGGACTGGAAAACTCTCTTGTAATGCTATCAGTCTGTCTTCACGCCTGCTAGTGTTACAAAGTCATAACTTTTTACCTCACATTGTGCTGACAGCCGAGACAGGATTATGAATTGAAGCTGACATAGTATCATTATTTGAAGGAAAAGCAGAGAAAGTCCACAACGGATCGAAACATGGCGATGCACCTTGCAAACATGCTTTTCATACATGTCGGCCCACTTCTGTGCTCCTGTTGCTCTTTGTATGGCGAGCCCTTTTAACATTTAGTCAGTAAAAGTAAAAGCAATTATAGATATCAATAATTGCTTTTTGAACAGCCGTCATATCCACTGTGTCATTTTGACTGGTGGCATTTCTAATTAAAGATATCTGCAATTCATTTCTCACCAGACAAAATATTAATTCTTGATATCAACAATTCATTGCATACTACTGGATATGTTCATTGTAAATATATGTGGCTTACAACTAGTCAACTTTTACCATTGGCTTCCATTTAAATTCAATTACAGATATCTAGAATTCAATTTCATCATGTCCAAGTCAGTGTGTCCATAATGTAATTTTGAGTTGCCAGTTGCAATTCTAATTAATGATATCTACATGTCAGTTATCACTAGTGGAAACAATTGTTAGTTGTCCTAACAGGAATTATATGAATGTAAAAGTCAGTTCTGACAATGAAAAATGAATATTTCAAAACTAAGCAGCCCTACTGATTAAATGTAAAAGGTGCTCGTTATACTCTTTGGCAGGGGTGTGTTTTTTTTTAATATATATCTTTCAACCTGTTTCTAGGTTGTTCTTTTTAAACACTCCCCTTTATTCCAACGCAAGTGTGTCTTTGTGTGCGAGAGAGAATCCAGCCATGCTCCAGAGAGCATTTGGCAAGTGATGTCCTCTGACCGTAAAGCTTTGTGTAGCGACTGCCTCGAAGGGTCATGGCAATCTCAGCTCCTCTTCTGTACACAGCCTCTCAGGCGCTTACAATAAACACACACATCCTGCTGCCTTGGGAGGCTTTACCATGTCCTTCCTTCAGGAGTGTTTTTTCTTCCTTCCTTTACAATAGCTCAGCACATATTTGCATTCTTACAGATGCTTTCACCACTATGTTCTTCTACAATGTTCATATATCATATATCTAGCACTCATATTGGTATATATAATGTATACGTATATCATTGCAGTATTTTACAATTGCTTTTGCTCAATTTTCACAACTCTAAAACTCACGGCACAGAAATAATTGTAAATAATATGTTGTAATAATGGTTGCCAAGTTCCCAATCTGAACATATGTATAAATTATATATGCCCTTAAAATACTGTCAGCCTTTTTATTTAAAGTACCATCAACTGATGGCACTTAAAATAAAAACTACTCAAAATATTTATATGAATCACCAGACTACATTGGAAATATTGTGTTTTTTAGCCTCTTCTAGACAGAAAAACATGTAAAAATATCCTGTGATAGTATTTCTTGACTCCTTTCTTCCTGTTGCAAAGTGTGGATGTCTCAGCTCTTTCCTGTGATCTCATGTGCAGCCTTCTAGAGGTGTGTGTGTGTGTGTGTGCCTCTTCTCCAGGTACCTACCAGCAACTTTCATTTATAAATCCCTTCTCACACACACACATGCACCCCAGCTCAGTTCTCCTGAGTGAAAAGATTACAGAATAGTGATTTCACCATCTAATTAGGTCTTCATACACACACACACACACACACACACACACACACACACACACACACACACACACACACACAAGGTTGCTTTAGTTACAGCAGGCTGGCTGGAGGCATCTGATAGCCAAGGCCTCTAGGGACCCTGACGAGCGGCTACCTGAAATTTAAACCCCAAAAGGAACCACTGAGGCAGACACACACACACACAGAGGGAGAGCAGGGAAATTTCCTGACGGCAGAAGTGTTTCAAAGGCAGCCTCATGTGTAGGAGTTGTGTGTGAATGTGAAACAGGCAGCTCTTAACAATAACAAGGCCTTGCTGCTCCTTGAGTGTTGAAACTATTGGTAATCGATAATATCCCAGTGTGTTTATGAGCGTGTGTAAACATACCGGTGAATGTGCCTTTGAGGCATCCTGTCATTATGGAGAAGCTGGGCAGCTTTCATCTACTCTGGCTCCCTGAAGGGCCCGACTTTAAGAGCGTTCAAGCGTAGCTACGTAGCTCCCACATGGCTTCGTTTTAGCAGGTACAGGACAAAGTGAAAAAGACAGATTTTGCACTGCAGTTCAGCAGGAGACACTGGAAATATTCTTTCTGCAGATTGGGATGGGTTATACACCAGTCATGTCCTCATTTTTGAAAATCAAAGACCTGCTGTGACAATCTCAGCATGGGGACGATCAAAGGCCTTTTATTATGGAAGTGATCTTTCCATCCAAACCGGTTAACATGACTTATTTTTAAACCAACTTCCTTTGACCAACTTCACAGAGATTGCTAAGACATTATAAAGATACTCAAAGTAAACACATTAAACAGTTCAAGAAACTATTGACCTAATGTTTTAAGGTGAGCAACACTTTTAGGAGACTACATTTAAAAATGGAACAATATAAAACCCCCGAGTCATTTTCAGTATTTTACAGCATCTTAGATATAATTTGCAATTCTGCCTCAGGACACGCTGGACTGTTATTGTTATTGTTATTGTTATTGCTGTTCAAAATCCTCTTCACACATAATGCATGATGAATGCACAGGCAAAGTGTAATCGCTGCTCTAAATTCAGGGAACCTTAAAAGTGCCCTTGAAGATTTAAGCACACTCGGTGAAAAGGCAACATAATAGATATGGGGCATGTAGATGGTTTAAAACAACCGCTGGTTGTTTTCCTGGGTGATTCCTTGTTTGGAGGCTGAGATATCCGTCCTGACTTTTAGTCCATAGTTTATGAGTAAAACACATGAAAAACTCTAAGATTTTAACATATAAAATATGTATTTAAATTTCTTCCCTCACTTTCAACCTCGTCCATTGTAAAATCATACCCCTGTGTGATAGCCTAGACGTGACTTTTGGTATCAGGGAAGCAGGTTTTATTGGCATGCTTTGAATGCTTTATTGTCTCTTTGTCCAAGGACATCAAGGATCAGGTAGACTCTAATAACAATAGCAGAGTATTGTGTGCACTGATGCTCTTCATACAGGGCTATTTTTAGCTCAGCCTGCCATTGTGGCCAGATGGTCAGTCAGGTAGCTCGAACAAAAGTTCACCAGGCCACATAACAAAGTAATGATACTGATCGGCTTTCAAAAGAATGCCCTTCAAAAGATAGTGGTTTCCAGGAGGTTGTGGACCTCTATTATTGAAGAATAATCAGTGAAAACTAAACGCATCTCCCTGTTTGTTCCAGGACAAAAAGAAATACCTGGATGTCATCCACAGCTACATGGAGGTCCACGGCACCGTGCATGGCACCAGCACCGTGCACCTCCCGAGCTACGTCAAAAACCACGGCATCCTGAGCGGACGAGACCTGCAGTTCCTCCTCCGAGAAACCAAGGTGAGCCCACCCAGCTGTAAATTGTGAAATGAAAAAAATGACCCTGCAGGGAAATAAAAGTGTGAGGGAATGGTGCTTATTAGACGGATATGAAAGCTACAAACCAACTCCCACACCTTTCCCTCTGACATTTTTTAATGACCAAGAAACTGTGGCCCAGGTAACCTGCAGAATATTGTGGACAGCCTGGATCTTTCTCCAAGTGCTGTGGATATGTGAAAAGTGCTCTGAACATGACTGCTAAGATGTAATAGGGGTGACCTAATAAGATGGCTCACTAGCAGCTGTAATCTTAAGCACATTTCAATGTTAAAATGTAACTCGCAAGACAATGTTGGATGTTGTTTGGGTGAAAAAAAAGTGTCTTTATGTGAACAGAGGCCCTCTTCTGAAAGAGCCTTGCTCCGAGTGGCTGTAGTTTTCCTGAGTCTGTCCTCAGTGCAGCCGTCCACAGAAGCACTTCTCCATTCACGTCATGACTTGTCCCTTCCTCTCACAACTCAAACCACTCTCATTCACAAAGACAAGCACACAGCCACAGAGACTGCAGCGCGACTGGATTGTACTGTGTGCAGGGAGCTCTCCGCTAGACACACACTTTACATGTTCACAGAGCTGTTACACACAAATGGCTTTGTTTTGTTGCAGCACTGAAAGCTGTGAAGTGGAGAGCATGTTGAATATCATCAAATACATGACATACAAAAGTAAAAGTCCGTTTGGCAGTTTACAATGATAATGCTGCTTTGTAATTACTAGCAGATTTGATCCGCAGTAGTTTGCTAACTAATTAAGTTAACATTAGCTCCGTAAGTTAGTTGAATGTGCTGACTTTTTAATGTTTCCTGCTGTCTCATTGTCAGACTAGGACTGAAGCTAAAGCTACATGTTTCAGGCTAAATTTAGTATCCTCACTGATTATTGATTCATTTAAACCAAAGGAAAATAAACAGCATTGGTATTGTATTACAGTATAGAACTTTGTAATAGATATTCTAAGTATAATAAGGAAAATGATCAGGCTGACTCAGACTGTAACCTGACAAACTAATGTAGTCGGTTAATGATGTGCTCCTTGGCCTTTGAAGGGATGCCAGGTTACCACTGTAGTCTGCCAGGCATGCTGACATTTGCAGCTTACGGTAGAGCACACAATGCACTATTTAATCCAGTCTTTACACTTAAGTTCTTGTGTTTTTAGAAATCTTTAGTTGCAGAGTATCACTTTTACTAGAACCTCATGCATGCTGCTTCAGTACGCCGACAAATGTGCCTAGTCACGGTCACTAAACCATGATTGGACAATGGCTGCTTCAGTGAAGGGGTTTAGTGAACTATCAATTAAATCACAGGCTCACTACATAGGGCAAAGCAGTGAATTTTCACTCAATTTTATGGAGCTGTCCATAGCCATAGGGGAATGGAATTAAAATTACATGGTCCTCAAAAACCTAACAACAGTGTCTGCTGAAGGTGAAAACCATCATTAGTGCTGGCATTGAAAGATGGAGTCTCTCTTTTGGCGCCAGTCGTCATCCAGAAGAATAAGGTAGAGGAGAGCTTCGATTTCTTTAGCCTCTGACTCCAGATGCTTTCCCATCAGCCCAGGGAGGGAGAGGGAGAGGGAGACGGAGAGAGACATCAGACGAGAGCTGGGGCAGAGATAAAAGGTGCACCAGAGCCATAGATCACAATTCCGACAGTTATAGAAAAAAGATGGATGGAGAATTTAAAACCCTTTTGTACTGAAAACACTGAACATTGCTTCAGCCAAAAATGGATTCTTGGCCGGCAAATCCAGCTCTGTACTTAGCACCTAAAACCAAGGACCCAGTGATGTTGGAGGCATTGAAAGAGAAAAGCAAAGGTGTATTCAGCAGTGGAGCAGATCATTAAAGTGGCAAAGACTAAAGGGAAACAAGACTCAAAAATTGATCCCAAACCGAGCGGTTCAAAGAGGGGAGTGAATTTTGATGTGGAGCTGCAGCAGGGTAACTCTCACCAGAGATGGGATACAGTATAACCTTCCAGACCCTCTCATTACGTGTGCCTCTGCATGCAGCGCCCATAGGGGAATGGCCAATTAAATCCCACCAAGCCTCAACATTTTAGCTGCGTTGTTGTTTCAGAGCGCACAAGGCAAGTGGGAGGTGTTGTCGGCACAGTGTTCCTTGTGTAGCTTTAACAACACATTTACTGTTACCTGCGATTATACTGCCTGAGCTAATTAGCCTTGTGGGATTTAACTCTTGAGTGAGTGAACTGTAAAAATACTCAGATTATGGAGGCGCCTCTGTGAAGAAGAATGTTGCAGTTGATGCCTGACATTTGATTTTCTCTCAAACAGAATGTCCTGAAATAAACTCTGACGTGCTGCGCTGTATCAGGGGAATAATGTCAATTATCAAACCGCTGAAAGATGCCAAAGCTTTACTCCGCCATGCTGCAGGTGGATGGAATCAATGTTTTTTTATTTTTCTGATCTCTCATCCATGTTTAATATCCTGCTACCGTCTGCCTCTGGTTGGTCTCATGTGTCTCATGCCTCCACACGCCCACCATATTATCCATTAACCATAGATTTGAATGTACAACAAGGAAAAAGTCCTTAGTTACAATACCAATTTAATCTCTTCCTGTGCATTATTAGCATCACATTCTGCATTGTAGAGAACTAACCTGTGGCAGGTGCTGGAATTGGAAATACAAAGAACAAACAGCCTAATTAACTTGCTGCCTCATTAAACTCAGCCTCCACCATGTTCCAGGCACAGGAGAGCCACGAGTCTCCAGACCTGGGTGGAGCACAATAGTGAGCTGGTTCCTCTTTGTTCTTTGATCGTCATTTGCAACCTTCAGTCTTCAGTCAACTCACACACTTAAATTTGCATGTGAGTCAAAAGTGCAGATAGCAGAGGCTTCTCTAATATTCGTCAGCTTGTTTGCTCTGCAGACTTCCAAAGAGGCCACGCAGTCTTTATCTTGGTTGCCTTTTTTGAGGGTTATCTGTTGATAAAGTTTCTTTAGGTGGAGCTTGTCTTTGTGTCTGGCCGATAACTGTCCATATCGCTTTGTACTTTCCTGAGAAAGAAAACGGAAGCAGTTTTGAGTTGCTGCTGTGTTTGAGAATTGAACCACTGATGCACAAAATTTTATGATGCGAGTAATCCAGAAGTGCTCGACTACTTGATAATAATGACAGTAATAAAAGTTTAATGATAATAATGTACTTTATTCATAGAGTGATTTTCAAAATACACAAAAATGCCTATATGACAAATAACGTAAGTAAAAAGTCGAGCACATACTTGTACTTCACCGTATATAAGATGCAAATGTTTTTACTCCAATACATTTATGCTTTACCTGGTTGACTAGCTTTGATTTTACATAGAAAACATATGATCAACTTATAAAATGGGATGCACTGTTATAGGTTAAAGCTGCTGCACACTCACACTGGTAGTGTCACTGATGAAGCTGACTAGAGCAGCTCAGGTTGGAGCTGTCCAAAGCAGTGTGGGCTTTACATGAGGTCACTTTTATGACATTTGTCTGTTATGTTCTGTGGCCTGTAAATGCGGTGTTGTAGTGCACTATGTCGTCCTCCTTACTGAGCGTTGTTGTGCCTGCATGTGGCAGTGGGTTAGGATCAGGATGTAAATTTACACAAAGGCAGGTGAGCACAAAACAGTGGAACAACAGCTCTGATGTGGAGCATGGGGTCCTCTAAGCAGTGTCCTTGATGTACAGCACTAAGCCTCGCAAATCACTTGACCTTGAACACTCAAAACTGTTTTTGATGCACATGCAGACAGGGCTTCCAGGTAGAAGCCACGATTCTTATTGATTTCTCCTGGTAAATCTGTAAGAGTCACATAGGAGATACAGGCATCTTTCAGTCTGTGTGGATTCACTGCTCAGCCATAGAAGCTCTCTCTCTCTCTCTGTCTCTTTGTGTCTCCTCTCTTCCTCAACTCCCCTGCCCTCCTCCCTCCCTATAAATAGTGGGTGCCTGTTTCTCAGCATTGAGGAGCTTTTACATACACACGCAACATACACACATAGAAGAAGTGTGCTTTGCTGCCACCTGTTGGCAGAAGCCTGCAGCCAGAAGCACACGTGAGCCAGAGGAGGTCTGATGTTGGAGTGTATACAGAGACACGCATGTTACAGTACTGCATTGTGTTAAAGAAAGAGTGTGTCGTCTATCAGACTTTCTGTTCTGTTCCACACTGGCCAATACAAACACACACAGACCAGCTATTGTAGCCGTCCAGCCCTGACCCTCCAGTAAATGAGCCACTAGCCGGCTGCCTCCACCACCACACCCCCTCCCAGCATCTCCACCCCTCCCCCCTCTCTCAGCTCTGAAAACCTGTCTCACGCTCCTGAGAGCTGCTGCCGCCTCACAAATATTTGCTCTTCCCATCCAGGAGGAGAGACCTTGTTATTAGAGCCCACCTCTAGTTTTCCATACGTTCAGTATTCACATCACAAAGTATGCGAGTGGGACTGTGGGAGGTTTTTTAATACCAACAGAACATACAGTATGTAAACATGGAGGAGAACCTTTTGGTTACTGCTATATGCACCACTGCAATTTAAAGCCTGGTTAAAAACTGAACTTTGAGGTCAGTCATATCACCTTGCTTTGACATCATTATTTTATATTTCTTTCTCTTTTTTTTGTCTTTTAAATGTGTTTTAAACTGGTGTCTAATGGTATAATTTGCATTTGAAAAGATGGGTTCGCATTTTTGTAGTAAAGCCCATCTAAAAACAATACTCACGTGACCTAAAGTGCATTAAAACAGTTTGTTTGCTGCATTAATTTCATTATAATCCCCTGTCAACATGCCTCCAGTGTAAGTGATGGGATGCTGCCTCCCCCTCATTCTCCCATGTAGGCGCCTGTGAGCAAAGCACTTAATTGCTGTTAGTGAAAATTCTCTGGATGAAATCAGTTTAAAGACAAGAACAATAAAAGTAATATGAACATAAATAAGCATAAACACACCAGTCATCTGAGTCAGTGGTGAAGTGTCTGCAGGTGTTTGGGCTACTGAGGTGCTCCCTCTTTACCAAATGCCTAGTGGCCTTTGGGAGGAATAAACATTAGAGAACTGTCTTCTTATTATCCTGCTTGTTTTTCCTCCCATGTTTTATAGCAAAAAGGTGCTGCGTCGACTGTATTTTGTGCTGATAACTTGGGAGGTTAGCTTCAACAAGGGTGAACTGCTGCTATCAGCAAACAGAGAAACCCCTCTGCCCTCTCCGACTTCTGTGTTATTCTGTTTACTTCACTAGCTGCTAACAGTCGGTGTGTTTGTACAAATGCACTCTAATCAAGATTATAATTTAATTCATGATTATCCTCATCAAGAGTTCTCTATTTTCTCTCCATTGCAGTTGTTTGTGGGTCTGTCCTTCCCCTATGAGGGTCCAGCTCCCCTGGAGGCCATCGCCAACGGCTGCGCTTTCCTCAACCCCAAATTCAACCCTCCAAAGAGCAGCAAGAACACCGACTTCTTCAAGGGCAAACCCACGCTGAGAGAGGTGAGAGATGGGGGACACACAGCAGGTTTTTACTCTGCAGACTCCTGTGCTGAACACACGACTTTTAAAAGGTGTGTTTGTTCCTCCTAACTTCTACTGTTTGGTGGCTGTCTGCAGCTGACCTCTCAACATCCCTATGCTGAGGTGTACATCGGTCAGCCCCATGTGTGGACGGTGGATATCGAGAACTCTGCAGAGGTGGAGAGAGCCATCCGCTCCATCCTCAGCCAGAAGGTAAACACGGAAAAAGACCCTTTTGGCTTTTGGAAACTTTTGATGAAGATTTTCCCAATAAAATGTCTGCGTTGATGCACTATATGAATAATTTACAAGACGAGAAGCAAAGAGTTCAGTTATCTGGTGTTCAATTAGTTAAGGAAGTGATGAATCAAATGCTGTGATTTCTCTCCTTTCCTATTCCTTAAGTTCCTGTCATTTCATAAAGACACACAACAACAAAGCAGCAGTGATTTTTTTTATGTATCAATTCATGGTACTGCTTATTTTCTCACCGAAGCGATTAATCATTTGGCCTACAAGATATCAAACAATAGTCAAAAAGACGAAGAGAATTCCCAAATCCTCACAGCAGAGAAGGTGGAAAATGGAAACGTTGGCCCCCTTTGCTTGAGAAAATGGCACTCAAAGCAAAGATTGAAATGTTATCATAAGTGGACATCCTATTGGACCGAAATGCTTGGATGGAGGCCTGTCCAGAGACAGAGGATAAGTGAAAGCACAGGGAGAAGACAGAGAGATCCTGTTGCATCTTCCCGTCCAGGTCCATGCATATTTAAAACCGGGGCTCAGGACCTCGTGTTGTGTTGTGCTCCGCCGAGCGAGTCGGAACAATGGCTTTGTTCAGTGGACAAGCCTGCGGAGCCTCATATGCTCCGTGATCCGTGGCGAGCTGAAGCCTACCAGGCTCCGGCTTGGCTCGCCCCCCCTCCCTCTCCTCCTCCTCGCCTTCCTCCTCACACACAAAGACAGTGAGAAAGCAGCGAGCGACTGAGTGCCGCAACAAAGGCCTCAGTTGTTGGTCCTCCCTGCTTGAAGTCTTCCTCTGCAAATCAGAGTCTGTGGAGGCCGACAGGACTCAAAACACAGCAGTACAAAGAGCCGACGGCGGGCTAATATTTCACCAAGCTGAGCTCTGTGTGCACCTTGACGTACACACACACACAGACACAATGAAACAAGCTCCTGCAGAGGGTCCTCTCCTGACATTTGTGTGTTTGTGTCCTCAGATTGAGCCCTACCTGCCCTACGAGTTCACCTGTGAGGGGATGCTGCAGAGAGTCAACGCCTTCATAGAGAACCAGGTACGGTCTGTACATGTATTGGCTCTGTTCAGCTAGTTTTGAATGAATAGAAAGGGTGGACTGGGTGGACTCTACAGGGAATATTAAAGCTGCTATTGAGCCACCTGCACACATTAATGACCCACTTTATGATATCACTAAAGCTTTACTATGTTTTTACAATAAAGGTCAGAGTTCACAGTTTGAACAAAAGAAATACATTAAATACAACCAATCCCTTATAAACACGACAAAACTGTGACACAGAAATGAGGTGAACAGAAAGAATCTGATGACTTGTGCATGTGGAGTTAGTATAATTATGTTCAGGTAGTTAGTATGATAATAAATTTGGATTGGGAGGACTTCAGTCAAAGTCAGCAGCAATGTTTTGATGTTATGAAGCTGTTTGCAGTAACCTGAAGCATTTCAAGTATGTTTCTTTGTTGATAAGACAAGAAATTCTCCCTGGCTGTATTTTGTCACTAACATGAGTCCTTATTGTCTTGTTAATACACTTAGGAGTCGTCATTTTAATGCCATTAATTGTTAAAATAAGTGTTGCATGAATTATTTTTAATGATGTGTCATACCCGATGCCGTGGCTTTATTCACAGACAGAAACCTGTAACTAATTTCTTGTCTGCACGAGCTTTTGTTCTTTGCTGTAGCTGTGACGGCTGTTTCAAAGCTCGACTGTGTTGCGGACTGTGTTGTTGCATTTCCTCCTGTGTGACATCCCGTTGTGTCGTCAGGACTTCTGCCACGGTCAGGTCATGTGGCCTCCGCTCAGCACTCTGCAGGTCAAACTGGCCGAGCCCGGACGCTCCTGCAAGCAGGTGTGTCAGGAGGAGCAGCTCATCTGTGAGCCCTCCTTCTTCCAGCACCTCAACAAGGACAAGGACCTGGCCAGGTGGGACACACACGCACACATCACATGAATACACACTTGGTCATGAACAGCCACCCACTTTCTCTCAGCTTTAGGTGTTATTTTAAAAGTGGCCATGAGGTGGCAGCACACCACATGTTTGAATTCATGTGTAGAGTTCAGTCATGAATTGAGATGAAGTGCTATAATCTGCAGTATCAAGTTAGAACCACTGGAGGGCCCCGTTTGCTCACTTCAGTAAATGGGTCATGGTTCATGACTGATGCTGGAGAACATTACTTTAGTTGAGTGTGTTCTGCTCCTCTGTCCCTCTCTCCTTATTCACATTCAAACAGCAACAAATAGTCATGACTCAGAATTGAGAGGACGTCACTGTGTCTGTCCCTCAGGTTTGGTGTGGACTGTCAGACGGTGGAGTCCAGCGCGGACACGGTGGTCCCGGCCTACAGCGAGACTCGCCGCCACTGCATCTTCCAGTCTGACCTGCTGCTGTTCAGCTGCGCGGGCGCCCACCAGTCGCTGCAACGCATCTGCCCCTGCCGCGACTACATGAAGGGCCAGGTGGCGCTGTGCAAGGACTGCCTATAGCACCAACACACAGACTGATGGGAGGGGGGGGTGCCGGTAGAGGATTGGTCTGGTTTGGGCGTTTCTGGATGGGGGTTAAATGAAGCCAGAGCTGCTTAACAGGGGTGTGAGTGTTTAAGAGACATGGACACACACTTCAGGGCATCGCAGTCATGCAGCTGTCAATCAAACACACATACCGGGCAGAAAAACATTGACGGGACTGTGTCTGTTCATCATATTTATTGTTTTCCCCAGTTGCTGGACGTGAAGTAGTCCTGAGCATCCCTCAACCCTCTGACTCTCCAGCGGTGGCGCTGGAATCCTGGGAATGGCGTAAAATTACTTGAATCAACAGAGGGAGTCGTCGTAGACTTTAAAAGTGCAGCAGATGAGCTCTCTGCTGCCACCTTGCTAGACTGCACATATCAGTGACTGCCTGTCACCCAGGCAGCAAGGGACCAAGGAGACTCAAACGCCCCCTTCTGACAGCCGCCCCGCCCTCCACCCTCCACCCTCCTGCCCCTCCATCCACCTCCCCTGGTCAAATCTGAAACTGCTTATTCTTTAGGTAGGTTTGCACTGGACTGGTACACCTGAAGGCCCACACCACACACACACACACACACACACACATATTGACACACAGGGGGGGCCTAACATGGCGGCTTAAGCAGAACCCAGTTTTACACTGTAACCGTCTCGTTCCTCTCTTCTGGACAAAATGATGATGAGATGAGAGCGGACTTGTAACGTAGATATCTAGATTTTTATTCTGGAAGTTTGATAATTTCCTGACACATACTCCAGACTTAAAAGCAGTCCCCATCCCTACTTAAAGTACTGGAAAGTCCAGTTGGGTCCCTTCATTTTTAATACGTTCACATGTAAATTGCACACTTGTTCTAAATGACATTTTATTTAAAGCTATAAAGAGGACTGAGTGTGTTTTTTCTACAAAAGGCCAGTAGAGAATCGTACAAATGTTTGTGTTTGACTGTTTCAGCACGCCATCCGGTACTACGCACACACACACACACACACACACACACACACACACACACACACACACCGAGAGATAAGGATAAGGGAGGGTCATTCTCTGTAGCTACAGCTGTCGTGTATGGAGTCGCCATGTGGTAGGATGTCGTGACGTTGTGTCGTAGAAGATAGGCCGTCGTCAGTAGCAGTGGTTACACCTAGGCACTACGGAGCCTTAGCAGCAGCACGTTTTCCAAAGCCTGCAGAGAAACATGAAACCTTACCCAGATGTTCGTCTGTGTCTATATGTGCACAAAGTGTCAGAAAATACAAAAACACAGAGCCACACTCATGTCCCATCTACCAGACCACACATGTAAATCCTTTCAAGCAAACTGTAAGCAACAACAACATGCCAACGAAGCGTTCCTGCAACGGAAAACCTCGCATCTCCTCGTTTTCATTCGATAATCGTTACGATCTTAATTTGCCTGCAGATTTGCGAAAAAAAATTAAGATGAAAATAAAATTCGTAGTTCTTGTGGTGAATGGAAAAAAATGCACTATGTTAATCTATTTGCAGAGGTTTAACAAGATATTAGTAACACTGTATATTGTTCATATGGGTTTTAAAGTTTTTCTTTTTTATTTATTTTGTATACAGATCTTTATCTCTGTGTTTTGCTGGAAATCTTTGTTTTTTATTTATAGGAGGGATGTCTTTCTTTTTTTTCCTTTTATAGATTTTTATTTATGGAAAGTGATTTTAAAAAAAAAGACAAAAATAAACGTGCTTGTCTTCAGGTGTATGACTGAGAGGGGGAGGGGAGGGGAGGGGAGGGGGGGTTTGTCCGCTTCTGTTCAGCTTTGAGCAGTGAGAAGAGCTGGACCTAATAGATTAAAGTCTGATTGATCTTCCATTTTTATAGGAAATGTTTTAACAATTAAAATGCGATTTGATATTTTTATTGCTTAAAAAGCTAAAAACTTGCATGAGGATTGGGTTTTAATCTGAAATCCAAAGTCTTTAGCCAGAGGTGTTAACTGTAGAAGAGGTTTCCGTCTCATCACTGTCTCCTGAGGACGGACAGCAGTGGACAAACAGGCCTTGTTTCATTGTGAAAGCCAGCAGGAGCCTCATACACTTTGTGCTTTGATTTCTGATCTCCGTTCTTCTCTGTTTGCACGTGTAAATTCAGACTGAATGGCACCGTTCAGCGACAGTTCACCACCTGTTCCTTCTCGCTGTGTCAGCTGTCAGACTGTTTTTATGTTTCCTGTTTTCTTTGTTCTTACGTTTTTTTTTTTTTAAACAGGTCAGTGATCTGCCGCCAAGTTAGTGTTTCTAAGACAAAGATGTGCCTTTTCATGGTTAAGTTTGGCTCTGCTTCTGTTTGTTTATCAGCGAGCTGTCGCTGGGCCTGACAGTCTGCTGTGGTGTGTGAGAGATCAGGGTCACGTGGACCTGAAAAGACACCGCTCACACAGTCATGATGCAGCCAAATTTAACTCCACTGATCAGATCAAGAAATCTGCTCCCTCTGATTTCCTCAGTTAAACTGAAATCATTTAAATATTTATCTAATTTTAATTTAATACAATTTAAATCAGTTAATTGAATCAGTCCAAACCTTGTGATGTGTTACATTCAGTTGAGTTGTTCAGGATTGGAGAAATGTGATTGGCCCTTCACTGTGGAACCATCAGTGATCACTATGGGAGGGGATAACACCGGTGTTGACTGTTGACTGTCTGTCCAGCAGATGTTTGCCACACATTCTCATAAACACCACAAACCTGTCAGTGGATGTCCACGTTTTGTAGTAACTGGGTTTCCCTCCTCCAGCAGTAATTTGGTTTCACAAATATCTATGTAAACACAGAGTTTAATATCCTTTTTTTCCAGTTAATAAATCTGGAATAACCAGTTTTTCTAGATGACTGGAAGCTGTGTATAAACTGGTGTTTTGGAGTAATCAGATTAATGCAGCACATGAAATGTACTGTAAGTAGGTTTTCTGGTTTTATTGCCTTAAACTGATTACTCGCAGCAGTCTGTTTTCCTACGTGCACACATGACTTCCTGCAGAGTGGGTTCAGACTCTGGGCGGGCTTCAGCAGGGATACATCAACAGTGGTGTTATCCTTGTATTTGGCATCTAAGACTATTCTGTAGTTTTCTTATTGTCAACAAATCCCATGTTTAGACTAAAACCAACCAGTCCAAAGTTGTGGCTCAGTGTTGGAGCTGTGTGGCACACAGTAGTAATGTATATCAGGCTTTAGCTGCACACACCATCCTTGTTAGCAGAACTCACTCACTGTTTTGCTCTTTTCATGAGATTGTTGGCAATAAGAGAAATAGAGAATATGACTGAGAATATGACTGACCTCCCTTTCTGACCTCTGATGACGCATCCTAATGGACGTGTTTTGTTCTTTCTCTGAGCAGCTGGGAAGACGAGCAGTCGCTCAACCCCGTTCTGTTGCAGCTAAAGCCTTATTTTGTTCACATTAGTCAGGTTCAAAGCATGCTGTCGGTCAGATTATCAGCTGTTTGTTTTCCAGAGAAATTGGCTCCATCTGATCCCGAAAACTGGAGCACGGCAAATAGTTTCTTCACCATATCTGTCTTTGTTAATCTCAGCATCGAATGTCTCCATTGTAAGAAAACAAAAACAAAAAAAACCTGCTACTTACAGTCATACGAACGTGTATCAATCTTTCCTTTTCAATCGCGACCTTGTTTGAAGCTGTCAGTTAGCATCCAGTGTGTGAAACACCAGAGCGGTGATGATTGTGGTCCAAGCAGCAAAAGGTGAAAAACGCAATGACAACATTTTTTGTTTTGTTTTCACAGTCCTAGACGAGTAAGAGGGATATAACTTTATTTTTAAATAAACCTTTTTTCTGTGACAAAAGGCTCCCAGTCTGGTTTAATATTTGTTTACATCACAGCGATACAGATTCACTATTTACAGCAGCACAGAACAGTCCCACAGTGTGTGTGTGTGTGTGTGTGTGTGTGTGTGTGTGTGTATAACTTGTTTATGTCATTAAGTCGTACAGATATGGGGGTCAATTTGGGCCTCAGTGTTTAGCACGCAGCAGGACAGTTTGACCACAGATTTATGTGCTTACAAAGGTTCTTTCTAAGCACTTAAATTAGATTTTGTACTAGATTAGATTTTGGCCATCGCTTCAGTTTTGTTTCCACATGTGAATGTTTGCTGGTTCTCTTAGTCGTCTACAATAATCGGCTGAATATCTTTTGGACTCAAACAAGCCAAGATAATAATGGGTAGATTGCTCCATATTGAAAATAACTGTTAGTTTCAGCCCTACATGACTATAAAACATGATTTATGTGCTTCCAAGAAGTCTTTTTCTGTGCTCAACATGTACCATCACATGCACATCTTAGGCACAAATATAATTCCATAAGCTGAAGCTCCTAAAACCTAAAAAACCTCACTTTTGTATTCAAATAAAAGTCCGTAATTGTGCCTAAACACAAATCAACACAGTAACACGTTTGTGCACAGTAGAAGCTAGTCTCACAGCACAGTGTGTACATTCAGTTACAGTCACTGCAGCAAACACAGATGAATACTCTGAGAAATGAACACGTCCTCCCTCCAACCCCTGTAATTAATGACAATCAAACTCCTGACACTTGATAATTACATTCATGTCCCACAGTTGCCAAACACTGATGAGTAAGATTAAGGCTTTGGAGTTAAAAATGAGCACAGATGGGATGGAAAGTGAGTGATTTGAAGGTGTTATTCTATATTGATGACATACTTTAGTAAATAACAGCTTCCCTCTCAATGTCTGTGAGGTGGTTTAGTTGCCACTGTGCTTCAGTAAACTCTGTTTTTGTGCTTTTCCACATTGTTTTAGGTCATTCTTATTGTTTTATGTATTAAAAATGCTTCTATGCAAGTAAGAGCCGAGCTACATTTTAGACGAGTGGAGAGTCTGCTAACAAACCTCAGTCAAACTGTCTTGTAAAAGTTTCATTTGTTTAATCATAAATTCATCAGTAAATGATTAGCACCCATCAGCTTTATTACCATGTTATCACTCCACAAGTCAACATACTTAAATCACCAAAAAAATGTGGAGTTGACCTTTTAAATCTTAAACCAAACAGCAGCTCCAGATAAGACGGGCACATATTGACTCTGGATTCAATATTAAGAAGATAAATATTGACTTTGTTATCCAAAATCCTCTCTGCAGTGTAGTGATGCGGCCGGTTTCACTGACGTGGAGCCAGTGTTTGAAATTGGACGTCTTGAACTGATGTCCAGTAGGATCATCAGGCCCATTTCACAACAGTTTGGTCTCAGTCTGCACTGTGACGCATTCGTGCTGGAGAATCCTTCGTTCGTTCACACCAAGCAGTCTGATTAGCTCCACAATAGACCAACATCTCCTTATCAATAATGTGCACAGTGATCAAACTAAACCATCCGCATTGAAATTGCTGGAAAGTGGAATCGTTCACAGTATGATACTGAAATATTTCATAGTTTGTACGCAAAATGTTCTCTAAATCACAGCTGGCAGGCCGATTTGTAGTAAAATGTCCAGCAAAAGAAAATGTTTCTGCACACTGTCAGCACTGACAACATCATAGAAACGTTTCAGTCATGAGCCTTCATCAGACATCAAGACCACAGGAAAGACACCAGATTACCAAGGTTACAAACCCAGGAAACAAACACTCGTGTGCATTGGTAGAAATAAAGACAGATACCCTAAACACCCCCACCTGCAAGATGAAGGTCCATTACTGAAAAGTTCATTCTCTGATGACCTCAGTGCTGACAATGTGCACGACTTCTTTTATCTTATGTATTAAAACTCATTCTTTGACCTGTCTAAGGTGCAGAGGTATGTCTGTAAGCAGCTCTCCTCAGGGCTGTATTAGATGCACATTCAGATATGTTCCTGTGTGTGTGTCTGGTAGGTACCACGTCTGGTCAGTAGATGGTGCAACTTGTGAATGTCCAAATGATATTGTTGGGTTTCAGCTTCAAAACCAAACATAAGATGTAAACCTGAAGTAAACTCATCTAGTTCAGCTTTTTCCCTCTTTTCCACTTTCAGTGAGTCGGAGGCCGAGTCACGTCATGACTCTGATGTGACTGAAGGCCAGAATTGATGCTTTTTATCATCCAGGACTGTAAGCTGGTGTTGGCGTCAGACTGCTGAAACGGTGCCCACTCTAGGCTTCCCTGTTCCCACCACAACAGTCTAGATAAATATTGTAAACAGCAAATCTGAGTTGCTGTGTTACTGAGCCTCTGAGTGTGTGCTTATGTGGCTGCAGGCTTTGCCAAATGGGCCTTGTATTGATATATCCTCTCTGGTCATAAAAAGGTAAAACATCATTAATGCTCCACTGCTACATCAGCTACATCAATCACTTTGACCTGCCACACTGCAACATTTTATAGCACAGCTGAGCAAAGGCCTCTAGGAACCATGGGAAAAATAAACTGCTGTGTTTTGACAGGGCGATGAGGTGTAACTGAGGTATTGTACATTTACTTGCTGTACAAAAATCTGTTGCTTTTAAGGAGTTATGGACTCTCGGGGGTCCGTACGTCTTGTCTCCAAGCTCGCCTCTGTCCTGTTTACTCATTCTGCTCTCTAGAACTGAGTCAACACCTTTTTAAAGTTAACTTAACTCCCTTTCACAGTTAACGTCTTCTTTTTAACCCTGTCGTTTTCATTCTGGAGAAAGAACACTGTCCCACTCACCGTTAAAAGATAGACAGAGATATTATATGTACACTAAATTGTAAATCACTTAAAAGGTGCCAAGAATTTTATCCGCCCACACAGTCATCATCAGCCTGGATCCTCAAATCTTTGAATGGGACAACTGTATAGACACTGAAGCCTTCGCTGGCACCTCGAAGGACTCAATGTGATTGTCTGTGGAGAGACTGCAGGGACCGTAATCCCCGTCCCTCTCCTGTCAGTCACTCAGTCAGCCCCCTTCCATCCCTCCCAAACCCTCCTCCTCTCCCTCCTTTTTCCTCTGCGGCCTGTCACTCAAAACGCTCGTAGTTCCTGGTTTGTCGGATCCGCGGGACCATGTCCAGCAGCAGCCTGTGGGGGAAGAAGCGAGAGGCTTTTTAGAGGCTGAGGGAAGTTGATTCATTTGTTGTTGTTTTTTTGTGTGTGCATGCATTCAGGGTTAATCTTAATGAAGGTAAAATGGTAACTGCTGTTTGTGGAAGGCAGAGGTCAGTAACAGCATGATTTAGATGGGACAGCTGTATAGATAACTATCATCTGCATACAGGAAGTTTACATTTGATTGAAATACTTTATCACTGTTATTGTTATTAGGCTGCTCATTACATGCGTCTCCACACTGAATCATTCAGTTTACTACCAGCAAACTGTACACATTGTCTGTTATCCAGAGAACTACTAAACTGTCCCTCTAATCACTTACTTGACTCCATAGGCGAAGATGATGAGACCTATGAGGACTCCTATTGTCCCATCCAAGTACCACACCTTGGGCTCATGCTTGAACACCTCAGCGCTGATAAGGATGGAGAACCCCATGACCCCCCCAACCAGTGAGTTAAATCCTGGAAAGAGAAAGCAACCAATCATGCTTAATGCATCTTACATATAGTGAGCAGATGAGGGTTTTCTAGGCTCAGTGTTGGAATTTAGCCCTCAGTGTGTTTAGGCTTCCCTCAGACACGCGCTAAGAGTCTAGTGGTCATGTGATAAAGACTTCTGTGGTCTCTAATAGTATATAAGGTGTCTAGTGGCATGGCAGATTCTTCAAATGCCTCTAATATCTGTCATATACTCAAAGGTCATCTTGTCAAACCAAAGTGCAACTGGCCACGCACCAGTTTAGGTGACGAACCCGAATCTGTTAGTTGAGTGAGAGTGTTACAGACGTGAGGGTTTGTGCTATAATGCAAATAATGTGTAGCACTGCAAGTCACACTGTGCTGGTGTTATGATTTCACTCCATGAATAGGAAACCTTAACTACAAATGAGTGAACAGACTGACATAGAGGTTAATGTATAATTAAAGAAACATACATTTTACTTACTTACTGAATTCATATAATAAATAAACTGATCTAGTAACTTTGAAGATTACGGTCTTGATCCCAAAATACAGTTACAGCTCAAGTCTGCTGTATCTGAGCACCTACCATCAGTGATGAGGGCTCGGCTCGTGAGCACTTTGCCGAGCATAAACTTGATCACAGCCAGGATGATGCACACCACGCCACTGATGATGGACACACTGAACAGGAATGCATCCTGAGACAGACAGGTGGAAGCACAGGGAGATGGTAGTCAGCATTTACGTCTATTTTATTGTTGACAAGATCACAGCAACAATATAGCTGCATCCACAGTGAACCAGCTTAATACTGCAGGTCCCTGCTGTGCAGGTCATTCAGAAATGGCCATGGTCCATCTCCACAACCCCATACAACCTGTGTGTTTATCATACCAGATGCTCTGTCTCTTCCTCAGTTGTCCTTCTGCTTTAACATTACTTTCTTGTTGCACCTTGTGAGTCTCAATGGAAAGAGCATCAGTTATATGCCTAAAATGTAAATGCAGGAAGGACGAAGGAAGAGAGGGAGGGAGGGATGGATGAGAGCAGAGAAAGGGAGCTGCAGCTCCCTAAGTGCCTCTGCGGCAGCATTAATATTGCACTATGGCCTTGGAGCCATGAAAAGCTACTTTGGTGAGTTCAGAGACTTCAAAGAGGAGATGGGGAGAAAATCTCAGCGTGCTGCATAAACCTGAGTGTGTCCTGTGACTCAGCTGTAAAAATAAAATCTAAATAGCTTATTAACCTCAAAATATTAAACACATTACCATTACCACCACAGGACAAATTACCATTTCAACAAATACAGCCATACACACATATTTTCCAAAGTTAATAATTTAATTATATTTTGTTTCCATTCACTATGTAGGTAGCCTGCAGGTATATAAAACCTTATTAAGACGCAGTAGTGATCACCTGTGGCACTCCACAGTGATCAATCTTAGGCCCCTGTCTTTTCCAAATATATCTGACCTATATGAAATCTGCAGTTGACTGTGACTGTTGACTTTTCTTTTTTGTAAACTAAACATTTCCTGCAGCTGCTTCACAGTAAAAGCCGTCAAGCAGTTTAGGGGCATTAATCACTTAGCTTTACTGTGAAGCAGCTGCAGCAAATGTTCCCTCTACAACAGCAATTTAACATTATATACCAAAACTAACCGAGGGCCATCAGGATTCATTAAAATGTCGGCTTACAGTGCATCACGCTGCATGGTATTTGGATATGAACTAGTGTGCCTTTAAAAGATGGCATGGGGAATCCCCCCAGTGACCATCTAATCAACATTCAAAGTGGGTGGGCTGGCATTCTGGCTCATGGGAGATGCAAATTTACATGCACACACACACAGACTGAAGAAGGAGAGACAGAGCTCATGATGAACAAACAGACCCTGAACACAGTACTTGGCATTACCATTTGACAATAGCAGAATATGAAGATGGTACCGACTGCTCCTCCACTCTTTAGGGAGGATAAGTCAGGTAGGCTAACAAGTGTACCACTTCTAATGACCTGGATGTGGAGAAACCAGACTGGAACAGTCTGAGCAGAGAGAAAGAACTGCAGGAGAAGAATGTTTAGATGTTTCATAAGTAATAAAGGAAAATATGTAATTGCAAAAGATAATTCTTGCAGAGCGTTAGATGAGCAGATCAACACCACTCTCACGTCTGTGAGGACAGCTACAGCCAGCAGCACTGACCTTAGTTTAGCATAACCAGCGCTTTGAAAGCTCAGCTCATGCACATAACTTGATATCTAACCACAAGTTGTTGTTTTTACATTTGGGGTTCTGTACAGTTAAATAAGGGGGTAAGGAGTCACCTTACTACAAGGAAACACCTGGAATACGTTGACTTGCATTGTGAAGTGGTTGAAATAATGTTACTGTGCTGATTTGTTTTTTGGAAGCTCTTCAAGTGATTTAAGAACTAAAACTAGTGTTCAGTTCAGGAAGGTCTTCCTGTGGCTTTTGAGTTAATTAAAAACATTCAAGTTCAAAGAGTTCACTGCTGAAGTGTATGAAGACTACAGCTTCATTTTGGATGCTAACTGACATTAATTGGGCTCAGAGGACTAACAGAGCAGGAACAGTCAGGTGTCAAAAACCAAACAACCTCCCACACATGTTTCTCCCACCTCTCCCCTCTCTTTCTCTCTCTGTTCATCCTCCTCTCCCTCTCTTTCTCACTAGCGCATACGTAAGCAGCTCCTTGCCTTATTAACATTTCATAGTGAAGAGGAAGCGAGGGAGGTGGTGGAAATAGACCTCATTTCCAACAACATACCGTGGAGGGCTGTGAGGCATACACAAACTATATATGAGTCCGACTGTGATGCACCAGAAAGCAGTCTGGTAGAACCCGGGTGTGTGACAGAAGAAGAGCAGGTCGGCTCAGAAAAACACAATCTGTCTGCCTCGCTGCTCCCACAGTCTGCCTTTGTTTATGCTTTGGTGCTCACTGCCTGTCAAACCCGTCTCCATCCCTCCCTGCAGCCACACATGAATAGATGGAAAACACAGTCGGTCCAATAAATCAATAAAGGATTTCAAAACTAATTGAATTTTGAGCCTGAGAGAGTCGCAAAGACTATTCGAAACTCTGCATTTCTTATTTTTATTCTGCAGCTGATTCAAGAATATGAAAATCGTCATTAAAATGCATCAGTTCATCATTATTCAACATTAAGTAAAATAGCCTGCTATTTTCAAGGGAGTGGGATTAAAAAGTATATTTTCGAATTTATGTGAGTTTACATTTCCATTTTCTGTGGGATTAGTTTAACTCATAGCATGCTGCAGTGTGATATAGTTCAGATATTAGGCTTATATTAGGTTATGTTAGGATAGTTGAAACAGTTATTAGATGACTTGTACAGTAGATACAGCTCAGTCTATGGAACATGTAATCAATCAGCTGAAATATCATGATCTAATTGAGAAATTCTCAATTCTAGAGCTAAAGAGGCAGCGAAGAAGCTGAACAGCAATAATCTCTCTACAGCAGTTCAGCTCACCAAAGCATAATGTTCCCATATTTACTAATCATCATCATCATTGCATTCAGATCGTCTGCAGCGTTTCTACGGAGATGACTATTGCCCAGCAACGGGGTGATGAAGCTATTTCAGGAAGTGTGAAAGCTCCTGAGTCTTCACACCTGAGATTTGTGACATTCTTCATCCAGCAGCAGCAACAACGCAGCTACACCTCTGTCTCACACACACACAACACACACTGTTTATGGGAAGAAAACAAACCCTATCTTTTAAAATCGGATCCCTCTTGACAATGAGGACTTGATGTATCACTACTGCATTAAGGCACTTTAAATTACAAACACTAACTAAAAACAACGTGATAATTGTTTCAGACTTGAGCAAAGAGACTTCACAACTCTTTCAGCATGACCTGCACAAGCCCACAGCATGCGACTAAAGAATATGAAAGATACTGACAGTCAAATATCAATACAGCTGTATAAAGTCTGACAAGATACCTTAATGCACCACTGCAGCCTTGACATTTACAGATAAAGTGAAAACTTAATCATCTGGGTCTTCCTGGCAAGATGGAGACAAGTTAAATCTGCAGCTTTATGCGCGTCACGTAAATAAGTGCAAGCATGTTGTTTGTCTTGGATGCTGAGGAGTACACTCCGCTTTTTAGTGATATTATTAGATACAGGCACCAAGTCAACAGGGCTGTTTTTTTGGATTTCAAGTGAAATCCTGGTCTCTGGCAGACTGGTGGTATTACAGCGGGGAGAGCACACGAGTCCTGGCTCGACGAAGAGGTTTAAAAAAAAAACAAAAAAAAAAAACACATATTCCACAGAAAAATCTGATTATACACCAAAATTGGGCTTAAACTCTGACTTAAGTGAGATGGACATAACTGTGAGGTGACCCTGTTTGGCTTCCAGTAAGACAGCTGTCATAACGCACTGCACAATGTTAATGTGTTTAGGGTTTTTCCACTGCCTGTTAAATGGATAACATAATCTGTCCCATATGGTGGATGCTTTAATCCAAAGCTCTCCATCATCTCCAATTTGAATCAACTCCTGACCCCTGCACCACGGTTGGAGCCATTCCCTGCACGCTGATGTACACTGTATGATGTCATGTGTTTTGTGTTGGTGCGTGATCAATTTTTACCACTTCAGGTAGCAGTTTGGTGGCCAGGTCGTGGATGGCTTTACCCAGAATGCAAAGGGAGGACAGGATGAAGATCACGCCCAGGATAACACAGGCTCTGCAGAGGACAAGAGACAGAGGAAAACTGTGGAGACAAGTACATCATTGCACAAAGACAAATCACAGTGGCAGCTCCATGATGGACTGTGTGTGTGGCAGCTGTCTACTTTATCAAGGTAAATACATCGTGTTGCTGAAACCCAGCAAAAACCACTCACTCTCTTTTAGCCCCATTTAGTGTCAGCAGGGAGAAAATGAGAACAGTCTCCTTCAAACAAGGTTTCCTCTCTTATAATGACTCCTTCCCAGACAGTAGACATTTTGGTCTTAAACCAATTCTGATAAGACAGTCTACCCCGACGCTGAAAGCCCCGATCAACCCTGGAAGTGGTGATTTTAGAAATAATGAGGCCATGAATCATCAGGGACACGACATGAGATTTAAAACCTTGAGAAGAAAGCCTGAGTTGCAAACTGGAGGAGTTGCATTATGGGAAATGTAGGAGTCACAGTGGAAGTGCAATACTAGCATGGCTGTGGACTCGCAGTCTTACATTTTATTTCACAAAAAAGGTGAAAAAAGGATGATCCTGAAACCCGAAAATATCCTGTGACCCTAAAATAATGCTGAATGAAAGACAACAGTGTTTCACTGATGTACAGAGCTCAGGCTTATTTGGAGGCAGCAGATGCCCCCTGAAAACCTTCACCCAATTAGCAAAGAACAAGAAACAATTGGAGCATATGTCCGGTCATGCATGGCTACCAGCGTGTGCTTAAGTCTGAAGGCGGCGGCACTCAAGTCCTGGGTTTTGACTGGAGGAGGTAACCAAGGCAACCTCCAATATTGCTCTGGGAAGCCCACAGCAGGACACACTCACTCACACACACATACACACACACACACACACTATGGGCACTCTCAGTAACGCTAACAGCCCCCCTGTTGTTTCGTGCACACAGTGAACATTAAAATGACACAATATCACCGCTCTGCTGTTGGATCCACAACTTAACAACAGCAGAAACACCAGTGAAGGTTTCCAGCAACCTCCATCTGTCAGTCACTCATCAGATTCATCCATCATCTGGATGGTGGATGGCGTGACTTTGTAATTCCACCACCAGTCACATGAATGAAGGTGTTTTTGTTTCCAATGTTTCATTTGGGAACAAAACTCCCTAATTCGTCTTGTTTTGACATCTGGAGCTTGTTACCTTGGCAACTGGTGTACCTGGGCATCACTATTCAGCCACATCTCCTCTACCAAACACAGACAAGTAAAAAAAGAATTTAAGTAGAATAATATCGATTCTCTGGTTGTGCGTCAGTAGTTTCAGTTGCTTGCAGGTGAATTTCATTCACACTGTTCTGAACATTTATGCATGAATATACTGTGTGTGTGTTTGTGTGTGTGTGATCCAGCAGGAAGCCTGGCCTCACGGTGAAGCCAATTACTAGCAGAGCAGCTCCCTGAACTTTGTCCGAATTCTCCAATTAGCCTCTGACGTGACATAATGAAGGCTGCTGTCAAGAAGTGACATTGTGTGGAAGATTTAACCCTCTAGTATATCTATCAAAAATGCTGCTGCTCTGACTGGAGACATCAGCTGGTGATTGAGTTGCCTGCTGACAAGAGAACATTAAAGTGGGTAAAAGAGAGCTGTCAGCTTTACTCAGGCTGAAGGGTCTCTTAATTGTATTGATATACAAGAAGACAAAACAATTAATTTTAATGGTTCATAACTGCACATGCTTATCATATAGACCTGAAGCAACAAGCAGCTAGCACCACCCCGAAATATCTAATAAACACAACTCTCAACAAATAACTGCTTCTTAATTAGTACTTCAATCTTCTCACCTCAAACTGGGCAAAAAGTGCCAAACTAACTTATTATACTGTTTTATTCTAGTAATTATTGTGGGTGACCAGTGGGTCAAGCCAGAGCCTGGTCACAGGTGTGTTTCCACAACAGGCATGAAAGTTATTCAGGAAAAGCTACTAAATAAGTGGCGTCTTATTTCTGTTTTTTCACAGCCAGTTAAATCAAAGTCTTGTTCTGTCTGCGTTACTGTCTCATCTCCAGGGGACGTGATCTCATCTGTTGTCTCTACAGCAATTAGCAGTCACGCCTCTGTGTGTAATCGTGTGTGTGTGTGTGTGTGTGTGTGTGTGTGTGTGTGTGAGTGTGGGACAGATAGATTCGCTGTATGAAACGACCAGATGCACTGACAGTAAGGACTGAGATAGTGACAGTTTTCTTTCAACTAATTCATTCAGTAACAGCTGTTTTTGTTTTGGTTGAATTTCATTTGCTGTGTTTCTTCTCTGCAAATGTTAAGACTCATCTGAACAGAACTAAAGTGACAGACAGCTGCGTTACACTCGCTTGTCTTTTTTTTTTTTTTTTCTCTTTCAGTCGCCTGCTTGCTGCCAACACCCCGACCATTCAGCAGGCTCTGAAAAGCCCACCTGACCTCAGCGCTCACTCCGCTCTCAGCCAGGTACAGATAAGGCGTGAGGCGCTCGTCTGTGATCGGTCCCAGTGGGCCGAGGCTGACAGAGCTGAAGAGACCTGCTGTTTGACACACTCCTCTGCAGGACAAAGGAGACCACACACACTCACACACCAGACGCTATGGCCACACTAAAATGGATTGAATCACTTTTCTGGGTTTGTTTGGTCCTCACAGATCTGGGCCACCTGAAACAACTGCAGGGTGACTGAGAGTATTGTATTAGTAGGATTTTAAATAATAACGATATACAAAGAAAAACACTATTTCTGCCTGAACAAGACATGAAACACAATTCCTTTTAGATCTACTTAAAAGTGACTCTATCACTTTCTGGTGATAAATTGTCATTTCTTTGGTCTTGTCCTCAAATGCTCATCACAGTTGGTTAGTTTAACAATTTTAAGACTTTTTCAGGCATTTTAAATGTGTGAGGATACCACAAAAACTGAAAGTGATTCACATCTTGATTTTAAAGCCGGTGTGATTGTACCTGGCTGAAAGGTGATTGTACTTACATGTATTCGCGGTGTGCTGAGTGGACAGCTGCAGCGTTGCTGTACCGCCACAGTACAATGACAGAGGACAGCACGTCCAGCGTGGCATCAAACTGCAGCATTAAAACAAACAACAACAGACAGTTTTACATTCTCCTAACTACAGCATGCAGTGTTAGCTGTCGTAGCGCTGGTGACGTGGAGGCTTTACAGCCGACTTACAGCAAATCCAAACGCTGAAGCACTGTGGCGCATGATGGAAACAGCTGGAAACAAAACAGAGGGAGAGGGACACTGAATACAATGTGCTTGTTATGTTCATTGATATTTATTCAGATCACAGTTATGTAGATTTTGTCTCTTTTCAGTCACATGCTGTAGTCGGCTCACAGATGTGTGAAGACATTGAAACAGCGCCATGAAAATGTCCCGTCACTGCCTGCGTACATGAACAACTAAAGGCTGCTGCCAAGTAAAAATGTCAACCCCTCAATGCCTGGGTCCTCTCCTGTTGAACTGCAGTGATGGGTGATTATCCAGTATCCAGAGGTGAGTTTTTTTGAGGAATAGATTTTTTATTAATTGCAGATGTGTTGAAAACAAACATCTCATCCGTGTACACATACACCTGCAATGGGAGGGAATGAGGAGAGAAGGAAGGAGAGACAAAGGAGAGAAAGATGCAGAGAGATAGAGAGGAGGAATCCTCTTCTCTCCACCCAGGTTTATTTTTAGCGAGACTCACTGGGGGCCAGCAACTCGCCTCAGCCCTGCAAGCAGAAACACAGCATCATGTGCTATCTCTTTCTCTGTGCTTCCCCTTTGGTCGCTCATTCTCTTTCTGCTGCAACAATAGCTAAATCATGGTTTCTTCCTTTTTCTCCCCTCCACCAGTCTCCCACGCTCCCTCTTTTCTTCATCCACTCTCTTTCCCCCCTTATTCAGGTGCAATCATCCACTTCCCCAGACCAAAATGAAATCACAAATGAATGCTGCCTTCGCATGCTTTTGCAAACACTTGAGCATGTACATGAACCACAACACTTGAATACAAATGAGCGGGTGGGTTTTTGTGTGTGGTGCCACAGATCTGCAGAGACGCAGCGTGGAGGAAGCAAACAGCTGATTGTAAAAAATGATACATGAAACAACTTCTGGTCTAAAGCCACATACACACAGTTTGTCCTCTTTGTTTAAAAAGCTACAGTTGGTACCATTAAAACCTGGTAAATATACATGTAGATAACACTGGTGTATAGCTCCTCTTTAAAGATCCAGGGTGGAGATGAAAGTCAAACCCTGTGTGCCTCCACTCTCAGTGTGATAACAGACGTACGATACAGCAAATAAAACTTGACAGCTTTTAAAATGAAAGTAAACAGAGAGGGAGGGACACCGAAGTGTCACGCATCTGCCAGAGTTGACATACCGAGGAAAAAGTAGCAGGTGTGTGAGTCTTTCTTCTTTTGTTTGTATGTGAAACCTCAACTGAGGATAGCATGTGTGTATGAGCACGAAGAATACTTGCAGTTTAATTCCAAAAACATCTACCAAATCACGAGGGGGGCAGCTTTTATTTTGGAAGCTGTGAATTTTTCATGCTATTTTATTTTTTAGTAGAGATCTCATTCAGATGGAAACCACACAGATGTAGCCCCTAACGCCATGAGCTGGTGGTCCAGATCCAGAAATGTGTGCTCCTCCCCCATCCTCTCTTTCCTTACCCTTTTCTACTCCTACTTCCTTCATTAGGAGCAGAACTTTAAAACTGTGTAAATGAATCTGCTGCGGCTCTGCAGTGGTCAAAGCTGAGCCCAGCGATCGCTAATTGGCTCCCAGGAAAGCTGGTGTGTGTCAGCGGGGATGGAGCTCCAGCATCGCATCAGGCTATCACACACACACACACACACACACACACATATACTGTATACGTCCCCCCTCCTTCCTCCTTGTCACATCTGACAAGAGAAGCAGCAGAAGAGAAGATAAAACACCAATCGAGCTCTGCTTGTGTACTGGCTGTTTCTGGAGCTGCATTATGCAGATCAGTGAAACACTTTGCTGTCAAGGTTGTTCTTACAGTTGGTGGACTGATGCTGTTTGTCTCACTGTGCTGTTGTAGCAACCCTTGTTATTAAAACCAGCAGCTCAGGGGCTCCATTACTGTTGGATTATTATTCATTCAGCTCACTTCGACTCTGCTAATTTCATTCGAGCGAGGCGACAAAACGTGAGCTGGAGGTGAATTTCTGGGTCGCCTGCAGCTAAACTCTGACAGCAAATCTGCTCCAGCTTTAACCATTCATTTCATTCATTCGTTCATTTAGGAATCTCTATCAACCTGCCAAACTATTGTTAAAAAGCCACTTTTCTTCCTGTTTGCTGAGTCAAAACACAATCGATCTTAAAATCATTGCGTCTGAGTTGAAATGATGTACACACTGTGCCAATAACGTCTCATCTGTGACTTTTCCCATACAGCCACACCTGTCCGCCTGCAGTAACATTCACACACACTCTCAGACGTGCTAAAGAAGGCGTCATGTTTGAGTAATGCTAATGTTTTACAGGGTATGTCAGCCCAGCGGCTATCACTCTCTCAAACATGTACGGCTGACAGGGAGCAGCAGCAGGTGGTGCTGACTGGACAGACACCCTGCAGAGCTCTCACAGGGCGCCTCTGCATCCTTCATGCCAACAACACATCATCTTCCAGCATCTCCGCGTCCTCCTCTACCTTCCTTAACTGCTTCTTTGGTTTTCATCTCTGCCTTGTGTGCTAAGTGTAGCTTTAAGGAATAGTTTGACATTTTGGGAAATACTCTTATTGGCTTTCCTGAATATGAAGCTACATTTGGCACACAGTTGCATAAAGATGGTGACAGGTGGAAACAGCGACCTTGGCTCCGTCCAAAACTCAAAACTCTACCTAGCAGCACTAAATTCTTTTTATCATGTTATAATTCAAGTCGTTACTGATGGTTAGTTATACAACAGTCCTCTTTGCCTTCTCTCTGTGTACTTTCAGCCTCCTGAGAGCATTAATACCTTCCTTTGCGCCTTTTATTAGTTGAGGCTTACTGTTATGTTATGCAGGAGCCACCTTATAGAAACAGACATGACAAGGAACAGCCTACATACAGAGCTAACAAACATAAAGGAGGACGGAGTGTGATGCTAACAGGATTCACACACGGTGTCTGTGCACACTAACTGTTCTTATTTACAATGGGACTGGCTGCTGTGGACACTCTCCACATTCAGTACACACTGGCTTATTTCCAAAGAGCCCTGGCAGTTTGATTAGAAGCTTTAACGAGGCTTTAACGAGTGAACATGCAATTGGCGCTGTGTATTGTTTGCTAAAAAAATTAGGGAACAGGACGTTGCAGGTAGAACACAGATTATTCTGCCATATTCTATGAATGTGATATTAAATACATTGCTGCCTTTTTTTTTCAAATCCAGATGTTTTCCTATTCTGAGTTGATACTAAAGGCAACATGGATGTTGCTCACAAAACCCCAACACAACACATCTGCAGCTCAACTGCACTCCATCAGAGTGCACACACACACGACGCAGAGAAGGAAGCTGTTAAGACAGGCCTGTCCTGCTGCTCTGCCAGCGTTTCCTCATCAGAACAGGAAGTGGGCAAAGTGTTCGAAACAACACGGTCTGAACTCAGGAAGAGGCTCTGATTCCAAAACAAAGCGTCTCCTCGCTTCAACCACTTCGCTTCACTCCAACGACTTGCTTCACTACTTCTGACCCAAGTGGTCAACAACAAATCGAATTCCAATTTCTAATTTCGTCCTCAAACAAGACTCGAATTAATTATTGAACAGCTGGATTTCCTCCTGTCCAGCCTGCTCTTCTCTGGAGAAATAAAACAATTACATGTGTGTAACGACCCTGGCCTGGCCTCATTCAGTCCTCTCTTCCTCTGCTCATCTCTGCAGCTGATTAGCAAGCGGAGCCGTGTTTCTTTTATGTGTGAGAGCAGGCAACATGTGACAAACGAGGACTACAGGGATGCCATGACAAGTCTGTGCTTTTTAGCACGCTAAATAAACATTTACTCTCAAAAACGTTGAAAAACATGCCACGCAGAAGCCGAATAACATCTTTCTTGCTTACAGGAAACTCTCATATCTCTGCACATCTGCAAACCACTGTTGAGGTGACCAGCTTCACTGCAGCAGAGCTTGTCCTCTTTACTTATGCATCTGTCAAGCACTACTCTGCATTTACTGCAGAGGAGAAGAAGAAGCTTCTCTTTAATCTTGCAGTATGTGATTTTTGTCACATCTCTAAGACAAAAATCCTCGTCTCAAGCAGCAGCCAACAAATTTTACTTCATGTTCTTTAAGATTTCTGACACACATTCTTCTCTATGTGTCTGTCAAATGATGGAGCTTTTAACACAATGAAACATTACCTGAATTAGATCTACAAAGTGAATCACTTCTTCTAAAAGTCTGAGTCAATCTCACACCTCAGACTGAGTGACTGTACCCATGCAGGGGTCTCATCTGTGAGGTTCAATGAAAAGAAAGAACAGAACGTTGACGGGCTCAAACTTATTCTGCCTCTGAAAAACATAAAACTCCAAGGTCAAGTTCACACTCTTGATGGCACAAATGTTGTTTCCTTCACTGAGAGAAACTGCCATTTGAATTGGAAGCGATGGGAGGCTGAAGATGCAGGCGGGGGGGTGGATGAAACAGTATCTTTGCATGAAGTGTGGACTGTCAAAGTAGCATGTGCACCTCAGCTGCTTGTCCTTCACGCTACTGTTCAAAGTGCTGTTGGCTGTAGGGTGTCACTGAGTAACAAACCTCTTCAACTGAAGGACCAAACAGCAGGCATCAGTCTTTCTTTGGAGTTTGTCTGTGTGTCCTTGTTTCTCGCACACAAACCAGTAAAAAGCATCCCCTCCTGCGAGCCACAGGATTCACCAAAGGAACAACCTAAAGCGGTGTTACTCACTGAAAGCAACGATGGCCAGGATGATGGTGATGGCTATGGACACCCAGGACACCCATAGAGCTTTCTTGCGGTAACTTTGAGCTTCGTGAGGCTTCAGACGCATGCTGCTCTCCAGAAGGCCTGCAGACAACAACACAGGGCACAGTGACCCTCCATGTACAGACGTGACTCAGACAGAGCAGGATGGGCAACCAGAGGGGGCCGTTTAACTCAAGTTTTACTGCAGTTTCCACAGCTAGTGCATCAATGTGTAACAAGCCATCCAGTAGTTGTTGAGCTATTTCAGTGAGCATCAAACTGCTCGCATGGCTGAAGGACTTCTTTACCAGTGAATATAAAAACATGATAATGATGGGTCTTAATGTATCTATAACCTGGAAAAACTGTTCAGTAACCCTGTTTTTCTGTGATTAATACTGGATATTGCCTCTGTGGAAGTTCAATAGTTATTTAAATGAAACCATGTGAGAAGTTCAGAGCAGAAATATGTCACAGACATCTGAAGCAGGACCCAGTTTAATAGTGTGTCTGTAGGAGGTCGCCAGCCAGAAAGGTCTCTAGTTTAATCTTTGTAGAGTAATTTAACACTAAATTCACTGCTTTGAGTTTATAGTCATTTTCTAACACTCTCTGTTAATTCTGAGTAATTCTAGACCACAAAAAGGTCTTTTTGCAGACCTTATAATAATATTATAAGGTTGGATTATTCTGATAAGTCTGAACACTCAGAACCCATCTTCTGTTAGCGCCCTAGTAATAATCAGGGTGGGGTCGGGTCTTTAAAAATGCCCCCACCCCATCACAGAGCCCCATCTTTCTACACAGAGCTCAAAGTGTGATTACTTAGCTGTGGACATGCATAGGGAAACAAAGCAAAACTACACTTATACTTTATTTTGAGTCATAATTAAAATGCTGAACACCTGCCACTGTTTAAATGGCTGCCTGTGGGGTTCATTGTTTCCCGCTAGTTTACACACACAACCTGTAAACACAGCAATGTTCTAGTTGGCATGTAATAACAGAATCTATGCATCCTATTTCTACCCAGCTCTGTAAAGAATTAATCATTCTGACTTCAACATGAAGGTGTTTGTATCACCTCTTCCCCCCAGAAGCGGAGTCTTATTTGTGCGCAGTTTGGAACATCTGGGCTTTACGCACACTGCGCGTCCTGGCGCCGGAGAATCCTAAACTTTGAGCATATTTCACACCGCCTACCTCGGTCCTCTATGCTGTCTGTTATCTTCATCTCCTGGTCCATCTTGAAAGCCTCTCCCTGACTTTCTGTTTCAGGCTGCTGCTGCTGCTGCTGCTGGGAGTCCGTCTGCTCGCACTGGCCGTTCGCCGCCGTGGGCTCCACTGTTCCCGCCGGGTCCGGGACGGTAGTGGGGTCTGGCGGTGTGGAGTCCGTCATCTTCTCGGCGGGCTGCGCTTCCAATGAGGCACTCCAAAAATGTCACACCTGGGCGAGAACTGCGGGCTTTCAGCTGGGCAGAGAGCCGGAGACAGAGAGGGAGGGAGACTCCTCACACGCTGCAGGTCTACTTGCGCCAAATAACACACTGTAAGGTGAAATAGCACCGGAAATTAGGAGACGTGGGCTTCAAAACAAACGTATATTTGCCATCTGAAGAAAATAATACCAACACGTTTACTTTATTCACAGACATAATTTTATTTATTTAGATCACAAAAATCATCAAAAATTATCTTCACTACATCCTGTTAACCAAAATGCTGTAGGAACAATTTACATGTGGACACATTTACTCAATGACTGAGTACAATATGAGAATTTGTATTTTAATTGAGTATGTTGTTACTATTACTATTACTAGATCTACCTACTGCACTATATATCAAGGGGAATGTTGTACATTGTGTTCCTCAACCATATGCTGAACTTCTGAATTCATTTATAGTATTTTAAATAAAGTATTAACTGTGTATAGCATGGTTAAAAAAACAACATTAATATACTGCTTACACATTAATTAGCCAGTGGCATCATCATCATCATCAGCAGCAGCAGCAGCAGGCAGATAACATGGATGTTCCCTCCTCTGTGGACAAACAGCTCCAGTGTGGCTGTGATAATTATAATTCATTATAATTGATAATTAATAATTATGATAATTATCACTTTACACGGGGGAAAGTAACGGGACTCATGTAACCGGTTGCCTACAGAGCTGCTTGATAAATATGCCTCCACATGTAACACGCGCGCGCGCACACACACACACACACACACACACACACACACACACACACACACAAAGGGTGCCCTGTCCCTTAACTTGGACATAATCCAAACTTTTATAATGAAGATAGAAATTAGGATTTTCTAAAGATATTATAAAGATTATATTAAAATATTGTATCTTTGGTACATCTGGGGACGTTCAGAAGATGATATGAAAATGAAATATATATTAAATTAAGAAGGAACATTTCATAAAATGATTTCAGTTTGACATGAACCTGCCACAGTGGGCCTGTGCAGCTTCACCTGTACTTACTCAGCCTCACTTTTCCTCTTGATCTCTGGCTCCATTCAGTGGTGAACACAGAGGCATGCAGGCCAGAGGATGCTGCACCATGAGGCGTCACACTGTACGTGTGCTGATCTGCCGTGGAAATGTTGGATGCCTGCGCCACCTCAGCCCAAGAGAGCTCAGGTATGAACTCATGCTTTCTGTAGTGATGATGCAGGTCAGGTATTTTTATTAGGAGGGCATCATTCTAACCTGCACTATCTCCTACATGTGTTGTGTTTTATTATGCTGCTGGAACACACCAAATCATGATGTACAACTGTCTGGGACTGAATTATAGCTTCATCTGAATACATTTTTTAAAAACTTACGGTAATAATAAGATGGAGCCAAAGTACAGTTGTGACCCCTTGTGGCCAATCCTGATATTTCAACCCTAGTTCCTTTCATTCATGAATAAACTAGAAAACAGAACAGACAAGCTGTTAGTGGCTGCTGCCTAAATACATCTACTTTATACATTTGAATGAACATATTTAGTTGCAGACAGAATAATATCCAACACAGCATCATTTGGGTTTTGCAGTAAGAGGTGCTGTTTTCACCGCCGACCACTGGCGGCGCTGTTCAGAAAACAGACAACCGGTTTAAATCAGCTTCGGCTGCTCATTTCGTCCTTCCGGTGCCCCCATAGCCCCACTCCCTCCCGATGCTAACACCGTCGGGCTTGGCTGTGGGAGCGTAATGGCGGTGCACCGGGGACCCTCTACGAAATGGCTCTTCACCCGGGAGCAGCTCGAAAACACACCGTCTCGACGCTGCGGAATAGAGGCTGACAGGGAGCTTTCTTACCGCCAGCAGGCCGCCAACTTAATCCAAGACATAGGCCAGAGACTCAACGTGTATCCTTTCTGAAACGCAGAGGCTAACTGGCCCACAGACGGGTTAGCTCGGGTTAGCGTTAGCTTACAGAAAGGCCGGGCTGGCAAATACTGTCATAGTTTTTGTTTTAACTCTTGGAAGACGCTAAAAAAGCTTTCGTTATCAGGCACAGAGTCCTCCCTGATGAGATTGTCCATTTAATTTCGCTAACACGATGCTAATAATTAGCTAGCTGGAAGTGTTGGGGCCTGCTTGCTAGCTTAGCTATTGTCTCTTTACAATGCAGATTCTATTGTTAGCTTTGTGTGTATTGATATTGAAGTGATTCATGATTCCTGATACTGGTGGTACGTGTAATTTAAACCTCTTACTGGGTTACAAATGTATCTACTGCACCATCAGACAGCTTATGATGTGATTTTACGTTTGGTTATAACTTAGATGGTGCACGTTTTGCTAGCTGTCAACTAGCTTGATGCTAATGTGCCATGGTTTTCACAGTCTGTGGGTCTTCACTGAATATAATCCATGTTTTCTGCCTTAACAGTATCCCCAGCTCTCAACTGATTATTAACACTGCTATAGTATATATGCACAGGTTTTATATGATTCACTCCTTCACCAAATTCCATAGAAATGTAAGTACCACTGCAGTGCCGGCTGATACCATAATTACTGGTGGTACCGACTGTGAAAACTGACTGAGGTTTTTTTCTCTGTGCAGATCATTTCCCAGACGACGTTGTTCCTGGCAGCTAAAGTTGAGGAGCAGCCCAGGAAGCTGGAGCATGTCATTAAAATAGCCCATGCTTGCGTTAACCCACAAGAGCCTGCCCTAGACACTAAGAGCAACGTAAGTTCACTGTGACTAAGGAGAAGACTTTGGTTTTAATTACCTTTACTGCTCCCATTTCTACCATGTTTGACACGCTGTGTGATGTTCTTCTCTGCATGGACGCCACACAATGTTCAAACCCATGGGTGGCTTTACAGTGTGGTTAAATATGTGCTCTAAAGAACACCGTTTAACACCAGTTATGATTATAAGGACACTCAGGTCAGTTTGCATGAGACTGATTTAACCATGAGTATTCAGTGTCTTGTTATCTCTAAGATATGTGTGTTACTATTCACACAGTTATGCTGCTGTGAAGCATATGAGAGAAAATACATCGTCTGCAGTGGAGCAGCAGCAACATAACCGTTTTAATAATAACAAAATCCTTGGCTCGTGGGCTGGTTGGTAGACAAAACAGGAATTGGAGGACATCACATTTGGCACCAGGATACATGTTGGACAGTTTTCTGAGGGTTTCAATTAATCACAGACCAGAGTAATAAAGAGGGGATATGATTGTTATTCACAGCCTTTAACTGCTGCGTTTTTCTGACTTTTTTTTTTTGTGAAGTAGCCGCTGCTACAATTTGATGGATAAGAAGTTCACTTGACGTTACAGAAAAGATTTACTTCTGAAGTACTTGTCAAATGTAAATCCAATGCTGCATTTACTCACAGCAATCATGTTATTTCTCTGTGTTGTTAATGTTGATGTCATTTGTTGTAGGGAAAAATATAATTTGGTTAATACACATTCTAAATTACACAAGTGTGGAAACCATAATTGCGTGCTTTTCATCTCAGGTTAATTCTAACTTGAGGGATATTGTGACACAATATGAGCATCAGGTTTTAATTCCAGCAAACATTCTTCCCATTTACAAGAGAATGATGCATGTTTTTCTTCATATTATGCCCACACAGTAAAGCTTATCAGAACGAAATGCAGGAGTACTCTCTTCAAAAGATGGTTCTTTCTTACCCTTCACAGTTTTGTCCACTGGTAGTTCTTTTATTTTGTAGGAATGCTGATAAGAAGGTGAATCATCAGTATGTAGTCGTTGGGGAAGCAGGTTTAAAATTGTACATCGATCGATTCTTTTTTTTTTCCTCAGGCATTCCAGCAGCAGGCACAAGAGCTGGTAGCACTGGAAACAATAGTGCTGCAAACGCTGGGTGAGTGTCATAAACCCTTCAGTTCTGCATACACTATATTTCTTTTTTCTGTGTTGAATTGTTTTACTGGCTTCTACATTCAGCCATTTTAGCAGCATTATTTCCGTGGAAGGAATAAGTGCAAGCGGCTAAATTACACAGGTACCACGTGGGCGTGCTGACACCGAATATATAGAGTTTGAATTTTCACTTAACGGACAACTTCTTTTTGAATAAATGTAAACCACACTGTCGCTCTAGAGTTCTGCCTCTGCTTACGTCGTGCTGCACCACTGGCTGATCATCTTCATTTCACATCTCGATTGCAGGTTTTGAAATAACAGTTGATCATCCACACACAGATGTTGTGAGGTGTTCCCAGCTAGTGCGAGGTACAACCATCTTTGCTTTTCTGTCTCTTCCAAAGAACTGTTTTCAGACTGGAGGATTATTTGTTCACTTCTTTTTACATGCTTTTTCAAAGTATCAACTCGGATCTAAAACGAGCTTTCTTCTTCTTTTACAGCAAGCAAGGATTTGGCACAGACTTCCTATTTCATGGCTACCAACAGGTTATTATCCTGTTCCCATTATTGCACTGTAATGGCACACTATGGCTTCCTGTCCTGCAGGGCCCCCCTTCCTGTGTCCAACGCCCTGTTTGCGCCTGGGTCCTGGGAACCCCCAACGTGGGGAAGTACCGTCCAGGCTGCTGTGCGGTGTATTGTACAAGGGCTCTGTGTTGGCACATAGGGGTTGAATGCACAATGTGGAGTGTAGTGGTGCTGTTTACCTCTCAAGGTTGTTTGGTACGGAGTGCACATGTCTAAAAAAAGCTCAAACGGTAGCCTGAATATAGATTGCCACTAAAGATTCTTAAACTTATAGAGTGCTTTGGTAAGTATAGTTTTCAGTTCTTTTTTTAATTTTAAATCTTTTGCACATTTTTCACCCCAAAAGAGCTAACAATGAAACTCCAAACTATACTGCAAACTGAATGCTTGTTCTGTGTGGTGCGACACGCTTTGGAAGAATATGGCTGTACGACGCATGTGAATTTTAGGATTGTTGTCCTTTTTAAAGTTTAAAAGTCTTGAAGATTATGGCAGAAAAGGCGATTTTCACTTCATATCCATGAGCTCCTCATTTTGATATTATGCTCCTGATGTATTTCCGTCTGTGACTTGATGTTTTACTTGTTTTGCAGAGACGCTAGTTTGATATGCAGGTCTGGGAGACCTGAACTTTACAATGACTTGTCTTCATTTATGCACAAAGAATGAAGCTCAGATCAAAGTGAATGTAATAACTTTACTGATTTATCAAGAGTTTGGAGAATTTTTTTTATACATGTTCATATTGTTGAGGTGCATCTCAAAAGTAATGACCTACATTTACACACACACTTAAAGCCTGCACACACAGTAGTGCTATTTTCTGCACTTCAAGTTATATCTAAAAATGCAAACTGCAACATGCTGTCAATTTTTACTTTGGGGCTCAGAGCGATGTCAAACCAGAATCTACTTGCTGATATTGAGGGTAGCAAGCTGCCTACATAAGTAGGAGTGTTTGTAGTCCTAAGTATGAGTCCTAAGAGACACTTGATAGCCCAGGTCCGACTCCGGTTGCCACGTTGCTCAAACCCACGTTTTAATTTGCATACATGAGAGCCAGTTTGCAGTGTAGTTTGGCCTTCAGGGTGTGGAGAAAATTAACTGTAGAAAACTTACAGTCTAATCATTTGTCTGGATGACCAACATTGGTGTTTCTCAATCTTAGTCATGTACAGTTGTGAAACTTCAGTGATGATGGCGTTAAAATGAGTCATCACTCATTTTGTACTAACTGAAGTAGTTATTTATTTTGTAGAGTAGAGGTTTCCTACAAGTGTACACACTGCTCAGTAGGAGATTGAGAAACACTGTTTTTAATGTTTTAAGTCCCCCTTTTAACATTAAAATCAACATCATAATGTGGCCTAATGCAGGTTCAGTGCATCTACATTTATGTATTATATGTCCCATTCAAACATGTAGGACATGTCCTAGCAAACATAGGCTTTCTTAGCTGTTCCAGGTCTGTAAGGTAAGGCTGTGTGTATGTGATGTGAAAGTAATTGATTGGGTTTGATTGACATATCAGCAAATTAATAGCAGAAGTGTTCTGTAAACTGAATTAATACTGACAATGTTATCTTGTTCTAAGCTGTTGTGTGTTGTGTATGTGCATCAGTAGAAAGCCCTTCATCTTGTATCTTTCCCTTTTTGTTTCTTGTCTCCTCGTGCAGTTTGCACCTGACCACCTTCTGCCTGCAGTACAGGCCCACAGTCGTTGCGTGTGTGTGCATCCACCTGGCTTGTAAGTGGTCCAACTGGGAGATCCCCGTGTCGACGGATAGCAAACACTGGTGGGAGTACGTGGACCGCACTGTAACGTTACAGCTGCTGGATGGTAAGAGCTTCCATCGCTGTTTTTAAGAAAGTTGCGAGCTGATCTCTTCACCTGATCTTAACAGGAAACTGTTCATGCACTTTAGCTTCAGGCTTCAGGCTGCCTCGTTCCAGTCGGGGGGTGAACTGTGTACTAGCAACTAACACAGCTGAGACAATTCATCAATTAGTTGATTGACAGAACATGTATCTGCAACAGTTATTGTTTCAGTTGATTTCCATGCAAAAATACTGCTGCAATTCAGTCTGATTTAGTTCGGACCGTTGCCTGACAAAAACATGACACATGAAGGTTTTAGGTATGAACAGAATGACGCACAGGGAATGAGCTGGGGGTCATATTAACGTTATTGTCTTGACTGTTCACAGAGCTCACCCATGAATTCCTTCAGATCCTGGAGAAGACGCCCAGCAGGCTGAAGAGGATACGAAACTGGAGGGTACGTGATAAATACTTGTCAGAACATACAGTGTGACTGCTACAGGTTAAGACAAATTAAGTGTCAGTATCTAATGTTGGATTTGGGGTTTTACAGGCCATCCAAGCAGCTAAGAAGCCAAAGACAGACGGCCAAGCAGTGGATAGTGCCTACCAGGGGGCGTCATTAGATAGCCTTCCTGGTGTCAGCAACTCCTTCTTCCCCTCCACCTCTTCATCAGACTCTACAGACATGCCCTCCCTCAACACCATGGCAGCCTCCTTCGCCTCCTACCAGCCACTGAACGACTTCTCCGAGCCAGACTTCACACTGGTGAAACACGAACACAAAGCTGCAGGCGCGTCTAGTAGTAAACACCAGCAGCTCGCTACAAACGCTGCAGCTTTTTCACGGCCGCAGAAAGTCTTGACTCTGGAAAAGTACAGAGAGAAACATGCGGCGGAGCTGGCCTTGCAGAACGGTGTTATGGACGAGCCGAGCACAGACATGTACACGCCCCCCCCAGCTCTCTCCTCGCACCACCACAAAAAACGCTCTCAGACACAGCAGGCCAGCCAGTCGGGTGACGGCAGGAGAGATAAGCCCAGCTCTAAAAAGCCTCGGCTGCCTCCTTCGTTCTCCGAGAACGGCTCCGCCACCAGCGAGGAGCTCAAGATGAGAATCAAAGTTTCATCAGAGCGGCACGGAGGCTCAGAGCAGGGCGGGACTCTGCCTGGAAAAGACAAGCACAAAGAGCACGGCGGCCACCGCCACTCGAAACACGGCCACTCTCACGCTTATTCCTTCAGCGGAAACAGCCGAGGGACAATAGACAACCCCTCCTTATCTTTACGAGCTCCCAGCAGCGACGTGAGCTCCTCCGGCTCGTCTCGCAAGAGGCCTCACTCTGATGCCGGAAACCACAACCACCACCACCACCACTCGTCCAAGAGCAGGAGCTCCAAAGGAGGCCTCGGCTCTTCCCACTACACGTCAGACAGCAGCCAGAGGATGATGGAGCATCACGGCCACGACGGAACCAACGGCATGCTGACCTCCAACGGCCAACACACTGACTACAAAGACACTTTTGACATGCTGGACTCTTTACTAAGTGCCCAAGGAATGAACTTGTAACCCTCACAGAGTCCACAGCATTGTCTAGAATAAGGTATTACCATGTTTAATAGAATTTTAAAAAAGGAATTTATTTGTCTTAAGTTATCTGAATTCTGCATTGCCCTCAGTCGTGTCTACACACTGATCATTGATTCTCGTTAAGCTGTCAAATGTAAAATTATATGCATAGAGCTGTGTGCTACTAGCTTGCAACAAAAAAAACATGAAAATTTTTAAGAATGCGGCTGGAAAACTGGGATTTTAAACATTCTTTTAACGCGAGCTGACATGATTTTAATGTGCATGTTTTCAGTCACAAAAGGGAAGACATAGCTAGTGTTCGCAGCCATCGTGACAGTTTACAGACAGTTAATGTTTTTTTTTTTTTGTTTTTTTTTTTTGTATGTTATTGACATGACATTTTGTTCCACTAAAAATCTCAGGTCTTGAACTTTTTTGATATAAGAACGAATCTTCCTCTGTTTGGGTCTATTACCTGTATCTGTGGAGATGTATCACCTCGTCCGTTTGCTGACGAAGAGGGCAGAACTTTGGTGTCTGTTTTAGGAAACATGGTCTGCTTATTTTTCAAAGAGTGCATCAACTGTTCCATGAAACAATCCAAATGTGAGGCAGACTCCATTTGCTGTATTGGGACTTCCAAGGCCGCACCTGAACTTAACACGCAGACTCATTATAGAGCTACAAATGAAGTTTACGTTACATCTGCTGTGAAAGTGCATTTAAGATATATCGGCTAAAATTGCAAGGCCTTGTGATTGTACCTTGTCAATCGCTATTCAGTATGATAAATGTTATTAACTATCAGAAAATACAGATCTCTAAAATAAGATTATGTATATAGGACTGTAGTTCAGATTTAAATCTGTGGGTTTATTGCATCAGTCCAAACCTTCCTCCATTCAGTGTATCATGAGATCTAAAGCAGACTGTATTGATGAACTTATCCTCGGTTTGTGTATTGGGAGCCCAAATAAAGGTGTAAAAGTGATTTTTACACATCACAGCGATTTATTTCTGTTCTTGAGTCTGACGTCAAGCCAGAAACAGTTTTTCATTACGTTTGGTTTTGGAGGACAAACTGACAGTGAACATAAAGGCAAAACCTTTTAAGCGATGGAAGTTATTTTTCACGGTTTCACAGGGATTGTCTCGATAATGTAGTCATGTTCTCTATTTTCTTTCACTTTCTAAAAGCTACAGTTTCCATTGAAAGCAACTAGCGACTAATTTGCGAATCTGTTCTGTATGAGGACGACAGTGAAATGTGGTTGAAAGCTCTGAACCTTGAATTTTTTCTTGTTTTGGCAAACTACTTTTTCTACTAAGTCTGTATATGATTTGATTATCGAGGAGTTGTTTCTGAGCAGGTCTCCGTGGACCTCTAAGCGAGGTCCTCTTCCCTGTTAAAATGTGTTTCATAGCATACAATCAACAAGAAGTACTTCAGATCACCCTGATTCTAGTTTCATTGTCGAGTTTAAAACGCAGTACTCGGTGCAAAAAAAAAAAAAATCTTAAGCCCCTAATTTTGGCCTGGAAAGCACATATAGCATGCAAAAATGAAAAGAACTGCCAAATCATGCAGATGGTTTAATCCCAGCCTCATAACATTGGATTCATTCCCCATTGAATTTAAGCCGTCGCTGCATTTGAAGATAAAACATTCATTTGTCAAACGCCGTCAAAGAAAATTCTCATCAAAACAGGACACACAATGGTCATTTCCTGCCATCTGCCTGCTTATATGTAGTAGATTGATTAATCAGTTTTGTTCTGTAAGTAGCCTGTAACATAATCAATTAAATGACCAGAGTGTGAGCTTTCAGTGCAGACTGTTTTAAGCAGTACTTGCTGAATTAGTAATGTTAATGGGAGTAATGAGGCATTATTGGAAATGCATGTTGAGCTACAGCATGAGCAGAATATTTAAGCGAGATTGTGCTTGCAGTGTTTTGCATCTAAGCTTGATTTTGTGTCTCAATACTTGTAGAAACCACGGGAGAGAAATGTAATGTTTATATTTTAGTGGCTAAATTACTTTGAGGGCATTTTGTTTCTTTTGGGGACAAGCAGGAAAGACTGTTTGACAGTGAAACCTGCCTTTTGGTCCCTCCGACAAACCCCTAGGGAGTTTCAAGGTTCGGCTTTGGGCTCGCACACAATATAGCGTTGATGGTTCATTTGTGGGTGGAACATAAATCCAGTTCCTGATAATTAACTAGCACCCTCAGAGCAGACGCAGCGTTTTCACCAAGTATTACCTTCTAATTTTAGCGTGGAAGACAATGGGGAAATTCAGCGGGAGGACGTCAGTGAAAATTCAACCATCTGGACTTTCTCGCATACTGGTGGGAGGGTGATGATTTATTTTCAGCAACCTCTCGAGCTGAATAAGAGACGCCTACTGCTCGAAAATCCGCAGAGAGGAAGAGATATGAGAGCGGCTTTTGTGAGCAACAAATCCCAGAATTAAGAGCCATCTGAAAGGAAAACACCACCGTCCAAGCTCTAATTACAACTCAGAGGACAGGAACATATAGCTGTGTGCAGGCGAAGGTCCCAGACACAAATATTATCATTATCATTGTTGCAGCAGCTCAGAGAGAAAATGAGAAGTTAATGGATGATTAAGTTACCCTTTAAAGGATGATTGGAAGACATATTCTCGCTCAAGTCATCCAGCTGCCACATGAATGCATGCAAAACCATAACAGCATTTAAATTTATTTGGGAGTAGAATAATATCAGCACTGGCAGCTGTTTTCCACAAAATTGCAGGTTCTGATGTCTCTGATCCACAACTGTTTTACTGCCTCGTGGCCACTAGATGGCAGTGTTACCTTTGGGCTTTAACGCCGGCAGGACAGATCAGTCGCACAAACATCCAGCATCATTTTCTCTGTTTTTAGAGGATTAAAAATAAAAAAGCAAACAAGACGCAGTGTTGAATAACCTTGAGAAAGGGACCTGCTTCATGCCATAAATCCAAGGTGCCTCTCAGCACACTTTGTGATCCTCCGTCACAGCCATCACACACAGAAACACACACACACAGAAACACACACTTGTGTTCAGCTCGCGCCGCCACAAACTTTGGACTTGATCCATCTAATTAACAGATTCAGATAACTGTCGGACGGCAGAGGCTCAGAGGCATCCCAGGAAATGTCACCGCACTTGGTAATTTCAGCATTGGAGTTGATCAAAAGGCCTTTGCAGAGTAGCATATGGTGCACTTGTACCCATATGAGTCTTAATGCAAATGATGCCCAGGAAATTGTGCAGGAAAGTGGCATAATTATAAGCCATTGAAAGTCCATTGTCATTCTTGTCTGAGAGGTCTCTCTTGAAAAATCAGGAGCTGATGGAAACCCCTCTAAGTACCTGAGATGGAGCCGGAGGGGGAAAATGACTGGGCCCGGGCTGCCATTATGCCATGGTAGCGCAATTATAGCCAATGATTGGCAGGAGCATAAATTAGCCTCTGTCTTCATGGTGTGGGTTACTTTTTGTTTCCAACCGGTGCTAAGGTATCCCTTTTTCACACGGATAAAAAAAAAAAAAAAAAAAAAAGCTCTAGCACTCTTTGACCAGATGTTCTCAGTGAAAAACAAGACATTATTTCACAGTTTTCCTCTGTAATTATTCCCTTCACTACCCCAGTTTATTTCTCCCTGCCCGATGCAAATGCAGCCTCTCGCGGCCTGAACACCAGAGATTCATGTTTGTGGTGGGAACCGCAGAGCACCAGCTGTCCTTTAAAAAGAGACAGCTAAAAAAAAACACACACACAGTTGATGTGAAATGTCTTCCTCCCTACTCGTCCCCAATCATCAATAATTCACCGGCTTCGACATTTGAACTAATTATGGTGCACCAATGGCCTATTTGAGCAGGGTCCTGTCAGATGAAAGCTGCTAGGTCCTTCCTGTCAGCGGTGGAGGCAGCAGAATGAAGCGACAGCAGTGCAGGCTGGAGCCATTAAAATGAATGGAAAGTACCTCTAACAATCATACACCTCTGACACACACACACACCAACAGGAAACGCTGCCTCAAACACACACACACACACACACACACACTTTAACATCGTCCTTTGCTGCCTCACACACACTCCTAGATGTACCACACTGACACAAACACACACCAATGAAGAAGAAAAAACCATGTATTGCTGCACTCACATACAGACATGCATAAACATGATGTGCTACAGTAGCTCACACGCATATAAACACACACATACACACACAGTGATGTGCACGCCACCTGTGTGGGTTGTTTGGCCTCCTCATCCAGACCTCTCTGGTTTTAATTAGCCTGCTGCTGAAGTGTTTTCCTTTTTATATTCTCTGAAGGGCGATGATAACGGCTACAGACGAGATGGAGGCTCTCTGCTGGTTTGTTTCATTAGGGAGAGCATAATGACCCTGCAATCACAACACCAAGAAAATACCTACCCTAATAATTATTTTCCTCCTAATGGTTCAGTTTATACTCTGCTATGGCTTTTGTCATCAGTGCCTTAACAACTGGAAGAATTTATATTCTCATTGTTATTATCATCAGTATTCGTATGAGAATAAGAATCATCATAATGTGTTTTCAGTTTTTATGACTTATTGCCCACATGTATTAAAATGATAAAAACTGATGTAAAGGTATAACACAGTCGTACATTTAAGGATAAACTGTTCTTTAGCCAGAGGCGACTTAAAGGAATTTTGAGCTGAGAGTTAGATGAGAAGATTGATATCACCTTTATGTTTGTTCACCAAGCATGAAGCTGGAGCCAGGAGATGGTTAGCTTAGCTTAGCATAAAGACTGGAATCAGGGGAAACAGCTAGCCGGGCTCTGTCCAAAGTGTGGAAAAATCCACCCACAAGCACCTGCAAAAAAAAAAACCCTCACAAATTAACACATAATATAACATTTAAGCCCCGTACAACAACTGCTGGCTGTTTACCCCTGCGAACAGGCTTTATTGCTTTATCACCTGCTGGCTCTAGCCTCATAATTAGTGACCAAATCTTAACTCAGCTGCACATTAATGGGAGATTTTGGAGCAACTTTAATGTTTTGGTTTAGTCTCATGGCTCTCATCAGCCTAATTCATAGCAGCAGCAGGGAGCTGGTTTTAGCGAAAAAACGGATAAATCCACGGTACGCTACACTACCTGCTCAGTAACAAACAGAAAAACCAAGTAACAACTAACTAGTGAACATAGTGGATACATTTAGCAGCCAAAGACAGATATTCACCTCAGGAGCAGGTGGAGACCAAAACGGAGGAAAATAATGGACTTTCATTCACAAGGCGTACACAAACAAACAGTCATTTATTTGAGTCCAAATGAATGCTAATATCGACAAAGTCCAAAGAGTTAGCTTCCTTAACCCTATTGAAGGTTTCCTTAGTAACAAACAATGACTAATCGCTGACAAAAAAAGAGGTAAACCTGGCATAAGCTTGGAATTTGCCTACCAGAAATATAGAACTGATTCATTTTGCTGTGGAAGAACTCCTCAGTCGACGAGGCCAGATGAGGGTTGTACTTTACCCTGAATACATAACAAATAAAGAAAGAGACTTGCAACTAAATAAACTTTGACCTCTAGCTGAGGTCTGTTTATATGTTGGATCTAAACCTTAGTAAAGTCGATAGTTGTGCAACCAGTCTCTTCAGCAGAAATATACTGAGGCCATAGCTTTTAGATATTTCAAAATGAGAAATAAAATGTTGAAATAAATACCAAAGCCAACTGGCTTTAATGTTTATCATGGCGGACAAAGAGTTCTTGCAGACTAAACAAAATGATATACAAACAGGAATAAACTAAAATCTGCAGAGGACAAACTATATTTTGTTCTTTCTTCTTAACCTCATTTTCTTGACCAGCGAGACCTTCATTAGCCAAATTTATTGGCTAGTTCGCTTACAATGACACTTTTGTGGAGGGATTGCCAGTTAAAGTAACTTAGCATCCTCAGGCTGTTAGAGATCCTAGGACGTCCTGTACCTCATATGACAGAAGCAGCTATTTGGATCGTCAGGTTTCTGTGGGAGGTACAGCTGGGTGTCATCAGCGTAGCAGCTAAACAAAACGTTATGGATTATGCGGTCGAGTGGGAGTGTGAGGAGGAGGATGAGTTGGTTATTGAGAAAGCTGAATTGGAAAGGTAGGAGTTGAGGCTTTCCAAAGCTGGATTTGGGTCGACAGAGCATAGAAATCTGGTTTTCTGTGTGTTTTCTGTGTGCAGCGGCAGGGTAAAGCAATGGGGGTGCTGCCAAGGGTTTATTGATATTTTAAGGTGAAGCAGCACAGATCAAAATAGTGACTCTGGTTTCAGTTTTGAGATATGATGATGGTATTTTGTTCCTATAACTACAGCAGTTTCATAAAATATATTACACAATGATGAAAATACTGAAAAAGTATATATTTTAATACCTGCTGTGCCAGACAAGCACAGCAGGTATTACAACCGACATAATACTAAAAGGTTTTGTATTTGTGTCCACACAATTTTTCTTTGTTCACTTATGGCTCCTTAATGCAACATCAAGTATAACAGCACTGACATTGAGATAATGATGCCAAAAGATTGTTTTGCTGCTGGAACATCTGTAATTTTCTATCAACCTGTCCTCAACAGCAGAGACGCGTGTGTGCGTGATTGTGGGCGTTACAAAGCTAATCCTGTGTGTCTGTGTGTGCGTCTGAGAGAAATATGCCGAAGATGCACCTGCTGCTGGGTAATTCCTCCAGTGTGCTCTTATTATCTTTTCCTTTCTTAGAATAAGCTTCTCTTCAACAGACGCAATCCCATTACAGTACATGTTTATGTATGTACAGTGCACTCATATAAAGCCACTGTATATAAAGATACTATATCTTTATTTGCTTTATTTCTCTGCATATGTTTGATTGCTGTGTTTACTGGTTGTATTACTCTCTGCCTGCCTCTTTTTCTCTGTGGGCAGTTGCTTGCTTTAGATACAGAGATGATTAAAATTTCATCTCAATTTAGCTAATCTATTAAGGAGCAACAACTACGATGATGAATGGTTTGTAGAAAAATGTACTGCAGTCAAATATGAATGGGTACATGGATCAATTAATAGGCACCACTGTTTTTCAAGTGTTACAGAACAATGGGCAGCTTTGGTGAGCAAGACTAATTAAACAAGACAGACATGAATGCTTGCATGCTTGCTGGCTCCTCGAGTTAAAAATGCATTTTATTTTCAATTCATGTTTGTTAATTTTATCATTTAATCATTGTGAATTTTATCTTCATGAGTTATTTTTGTTTATACTTATTTTATAATTTCTCCTGTGGAGATTACTTTTCATCGATTTGCCTTTTTTTTTGCCTTCTGAGTTTCCGTAGCTCCTGTGTTTCCATAGCTCCTCCCCTTTACCCCGCACAGGACTGCTGAGCCTTGCTGGGGGTAGGTTGCGTGAGTGAAGGCTGCTGTTGTAATTGTGTTGTTTTCTTTGTAAATGTAGTCGTTTAAGTTATTATCTTTGGTGTATATTATTTATCGATGTATACTTTTGTGTTGCCAGACTGTTTTGTGTTGTTTTTGCCGTTAGTATAAGTTTTATAGATGTTTTTAGTTTTGTTATTTTGGCGCGAACAGCAGCCCGCCCTGTGTTAGCTAGTTTCTCTGTTAACTGTTTGTAATGTCGTTTCTATGTTTAGGAGCAGGAAAGCTGAAAAGAAACCCAGAAGACATTTGTTATGTTTATCTTCTTCAGGTATGTGCTTTATTGAGTTATGTAATTTTGTTTATGTTTAATCATTCCGTCCCCTACGGACCCCCATGGTACTGTCGCCACCAGGTGGCGTTGTTTTAGCCCTCTGGTTTTGAGGAGATTTGTTATATATGAAGAATGTTTCCTCTGTAATATAAAGACAGCACTGCTATGCCTTGCTGGGGGAGCAGGAAAGGTGAAAAGAAACCCAGAAGACATTTGTTATGTTTACCTTCTTCAGGTTGTACTAAATAAATTCCTATTGGTGATGCCCATCCACACACCCGTTACTTGGCCTCACAACAGTTCGCCAATTGTGCGCAGTTGAGAAAGTATGATTTAAACTTATTTCTGTGGCTCTCTTTTATCAGTATTTACACAACTACTTGTGTTATTCAACCTATCTCGCCCATCCCTCTGACACCCTACAGCCTGTAGAACGCTGAAATTAGATGATTCGCATTACGTTTGATGACGCCGTTTGCCAATGCCAATTCTTGCTTCCTAGAATATCTGCGAATGGCAGCTACAGTATGGTTAGGGTTTAAGAAAGATCCTGGTTGTGGCAAATACACGATGGTTTAAAGGGATAGTTCAACATTTTGCAAACTATGATTTTTTGCCTTTTTGCTGAGAATTAGATGAGAGGATAGATACCACTCTCATATCTGAACTGTAAATATAAGGCCACACCCAGGAGATGGTTAGCTTAGCTTAGCATAAAGACTGGAAGCAGGCAGAAACAGCTAGCCTGGCTCTTTTCCAAAGGTAAAAATAAAGTGCCAGCTAAAGCTCACGAATGAACATATATCTCGTTCAGACTAAATTTACTTCTTTAAGGGAGGTGGGATCATTTTAACATCACCTGTGGTAGCAATCATTACAGCAGCTATCACTGCAAACTCGCTGTCCCTCCTGTACTTAACATCCTCTCCCTTCTTTGTATTTCAAAGTGGATCTCTGGATTTTCCCACGGGAAGAGCTGCTTGTCCTTCTACTTGATTTATTGTTTAAATCAGCTCAGTGTGAGCTTTGACTTTTATGTGAAAAGGAAAAGGACCGACATATATTTGTGTCAGACACTGAACACCAGATCTTCTGTCAGTTATTTTCTGCTAGCAGCGCCTCTTCAATAATACACCTGATATGAATTCAGGACATCGTGTGTTCAAAAATACCTAAAAAAAGTTGAATTATCAGATGGCGTGGACTTATATAAACACTGGCACGGTGTTGACTCAATTTTTACACTCAGGATTAACACCAATGCTTCTGTCGTGTGTTATATCGTCCAACTTGCTAAAAAGCCTTCGCTTCTCCAGGTATGTCTGAACACCTCGCTCCTTTCATCACGGCTGGCAAACCTGCCCGCTATCACATAATTAAATAAGATTTATATCATCACATAGAATAATTCTGTGTGGGCTGGTGGTGTGTGTTGCTATAGCCAACTTTCCCCCCTTTTTTGCACCAGCCCACTCACTCAGTAATTGAGAAACTGGCATAACTGAATACAAAAAAAAAAAAAAAAAAACTAGTGTGGGTGTGAAGATGTCCACGGTTGAGTGGCCAAATGCAACCCACTCAAACAGCCAATTGTGAAAGTACTTATCAATAAATTTCAATGGACATTTGTGACACAGGTATAATTAGTTTGGCATCTGCATGAATCCAGATTTACATATATGATGAAAGATTGGTTGCGTTTTACTTGGCTACTCATTATCTCTTGTATTTTTAGCACTGGTGTGTAGCAACATCTAATGAAATCATTTTCAAACCAATTTGAGGATGACCTTTGTGTGCTTTGGGTATCGTCTGCCACAATACATTCATAATATCTAAAAGAGAGGAGGCAAATGGGACACTGCTTGTGATCATGATTATACAAACTGCTCTTCAGTGTATTAACAGGCCTGGCTCTTTGCTAATGCTGTATGAGTGAAAGAAAGACCTTTTCGGTAGGTTTACCTTTAAAACAGCCTTCGCTTTAAATGCCAATATAACTTAGCAGAATGTGGATAATAGTGTTTGCTCAGAAAAGGTGTTTCCCTCCTTCCTAGTTTGATTGGACTAATTTGGTAGCTATAAGGCACTCGAAAACCTCCGCCAACGCTTAACGACTCTCTAATTTACACCCAAAGAAACACTTCAGACTCAAGTTAAACTCCTTTCTTGGCCTCTGCAAACTTTTCCCAAACTTTTGGAACCAAGTCTGTTTTCTTTTTTGCTAGTTTTATCATTACGGCTACAAGGTGATAATCATCTAGTGGCAGAAATCCCAGATCTGGATCGCCACCAAAGGCAAATCAATTGTTGCTGAGTCCAAAGCCAATCTGTCCACCAGTATCCACTGAAACACGTTCATACGAGTTTGAGATACCCTGATGAAAACATAACCTTTCAGTGTGGATATAAGAGCTAATGTGGCCGTTGAACTCCAGTGAAATATACCATAGAAGCTGCAAACCTGTAGCTGTACCTTTTTTTAGACGCGTTTTGCTTTGCAACATGTACACAAGGGTGAGGTGTTTTTGAGCTGCAGAAGAAGCGCATCCATAAAGCATTACACGCACTCTTAATGTGAAATGCAAAGAGTATGAGAAAGTAAGTTGTCAGGGTGGAGATTTTGCCAGGAATCCACAAAATTTTGTTTGACTAGGAACTAAAAAAAGACTGCTTTAGTAGATGTAATCCAAACATGTTTTGCCAGCTGGAAACAGGCGATCACATCGAGGACAGGCTGTTATATATTATATATTTTCCCGCAATGACTGGAAAATGCCGCGATTTCTTTCTTAACTCCTACAGACTGTACCATGGTCTTATTGATTGTGAGGATAAAGATCAACCTAAAGGAACCTATAGTTCGGTGTTTCCAGCTCTGGGCCTGCGATAAGGACATTTTGGCAGATTCCTTCCTCAACTCTGTAGCCCCTGCGCTGATGTGTGACAACATATCCGCCGCTGTTCAATTGCTCACGCCGTGTGTTCAAGGCATTATGGGATGTTGTACCGACGGAGCAGAGGGCTGATGGAAGACAGTCGCAATCGCCCTCTTCTCATTAGACGCAGAGCTGTCTGTGCTCATTAGGCCGGCGGCAGCGCAGTGGGGATCTATTCTCCCGAGGTGACCAAAGGTGCTTACACAGGCCTTCCAAGTCTCAGTAATGATGCCCCAGACCTGTCACTCTTGTCACAAGACTGACATGACCTTTTTCTGGCTCATGCGCTGAATAAAAAAAACAAAAAAAACCCTAATTTTCACAGGATGAGGCAAGAGGAGTCCCATTTTGTCCCCCAAATTTGAAAATATGCCCAGCTTTCAGCGCGCACTGTCAAACTTTCTAAGCTGTTGATTCACTTTTTTTTTTTTTAACAAAAGTCATTCATTTAACTAACTGGCAATTTAAGTGATTACAATTCAGGTTTTAATCTGGGCACAAAAGCCAGACCTTGCCATTAAGACGTATGAAAACCTGGCATGCTGAGCAGTGTCAGAGCGACTGAATAGCTGTCTGGAAGCAATCTATGAAAGATGGCTGATCAATGGCTGCAGAATGAGATGGGAGATGAAAAGATGTCTTTTAAGGCTCATGAAAAGGGAACTTGTTGGAAGGCGTTTTGTTCAGCTTTCCATTTTTAACCTCAATCATATGGACACAGTGTACATGAAAGAGGAAAACTGTACTACTGTAGCCTACTGTGGCTTTCTTCCTCTGATGTCAAGTGCTGCCAGGACTCTTCTGTGACTCCATCTAACAATTTAATGTATGAACTGCGGTTTTAGTCAACAGTGCATATATTTTTCATTGAATACCCATAGATGTGATTACATCAGTCCTAAATTGCATTAGGTACAGATGTCTTGTAAAATGCTGCGGTCAGATCCAGTCCTCACAGGGGCCTTTCCAAACAAAGCCTGATTGTAATGGACCACATGAAGCGCCAATTTAGCCACACACGAGCGCCAACATACAAATGAGAGCGAGCTACAGCGACGACATACATTAATCCTAGCCAGATTGGGGACTGTATGAATTATGCTAAGAACCTTATCTGTTATTTCCCCTGATCTCCTGCTGGGTGAATTGATTGCGTTTTTGGTCTTAATCCGCAGCATGCCATGCATCTTGGGAGACAACCAGGGAGCCATCTTGAATAAATAGAATTTGGACTTGACAAAAGCCATCTCCAGCTGAGCAATGAGAAAGCATCCTTTTACCACTGCACATCCCCTACTACGCTGAATGACATTAGGAAATAGCCAGGCGCGGTTTTCATGGAATTGTTGTATTGATTTTCTGTTACTTGCTTCAGCTGCAGTTTCTCCTGGAATATCATTTGTGTGTATGACACTCATTAGGATGGATAAACCCGTTTCAGAAAACTCCTTCTGTGGTGGCGGTCCTCCAGAAACATCTCTGTGCAACCAGAGAGGGTGTTTTAATGAGATTAATTAGATCGCTTATGACTGATGGTCCTCCACCAATTACCTGGGCCATAATACCGTTTTCCTCCACCCAGGGCGTCGCACTCTGCCGAGTGGTGCCAGCCTTCTGCAAGAGCAAGGCTGCAGCAGGAAATGATTAATCATCTCATCACCATCCCAAGAGATAATATGACAATAAAGACAAAAGCCTCTCATCGGCTGTGGCTGTTTAAAGCCAAGAATTGCTTCCTAAACGCCAACTCGGGAGTTCAATTAGATGATGCGGGTGCAGTCTTATAGAATGGAGGCTTTCTCGATGTTGTAACACAACGCTGCAGAGGTCTGACTGGAGGTCCTTTCCTTTCCTATAATGAGGTTCTGCAGTTCACATTCCACCAAACGACAGAATATCAGAGGTGTTTTGGCAAGACAGAGTCAGTGCCGTTCCTGTTTTTCACTCCTGAAGGAGAGCAGCGGGGTACGGCCTCCCTCGTGTCTATTTCCTTTTCCTTGCTGAAGGGCAGGGAGGGTCACAGACACAGAGGGATCACAGTGGAGAGTGTGGCAGCCAGGAATCAAACCACAGCAGGAATCAGCCACGGATTGGAGAGCCGGTGGCTGCACGCAGCGAGCTGTGCAGGCTTTTATTGGCCCTTCTCCATCACACCTGTCACACAAGATTGGGTTTGTAGAAGCGCTTCCTTCAGCTGAAAAGGCCAAAGTAGATTATGAGGGCAGGCGAGGTTGAAATGGAATAACCAATGGAATGGCACCAAATATAAAGCCTTGCTGTCTGAATGCAAATCTTGATTGAATTATGAATGATTTGTGTGGTTTACTGTCAAGTTTAGCCTGGTTAGAACAGAGCTTTTCAAACATTTTCATGTTCCAGACCCCTAAAGAGACATTTTGTCACCACATCCTATCGGGAGATAATATTGAAAATGACCCGTACAACTACAATAATCATTCTCATACATAATGTAATTTCTGTAATTAGAGAAATTCCTATGGAATTGAGATACAGCGATATTAATCTATTTCTCAATTTGCTGTGGACCCCCATGAGCCCTGTCAATGGCCCCTGGAGGTCCTCTGACCCACATTGAGAAACACAGTTACTATTGGCGCTTTTCCACTAGCACCGACTCGACTCAACACGGTCTTTATGGTTTTCCATTAGGTGATAGTATCTGGTACCGGGTACTTTTTTAGTACCTACTCGGCCGGGGTTCCAAGCGAGCTGAGTCGAGCCGAAAATGTGACGTCAACATACTGCAGGCCGCTGATTGGCCAGTGAGTGACATGATGAGTCATGAGAGCGACTCGTTCACAAGAATCAAACCCGCCGTTTTTAAAACCATGGCAACAGCGACCATGCGTTTTTATTATTTCTGTGAACGAGGTAAATGCTAAAGGTAAACACTTGCTACTCAAACAGGAAGAAATCGTGTATTCTAGTCCAATCGTGGACTATTTCCAGCTGCGTATTAATACACATTTAGTGCTCTGGTGAATATTCACAGCAGCAAAACAGAGTATGGATGGACTGACTCATTCACTGCTCATGTTCATAATAACAAGAGGTACAAGTCACCCATTCCTGACCACAATTTAAAATTGCTCTTAACATTTACTGTCTGATTTACTGATAGTTCTTCTCCTGACAGAAGCAGGATCACTGCTGTGGTGGACCTCACTATTAAATTTCACTTCTTCAGATGGAGCCATTCTTCTTTTCTTTGCCTTTTTTTTCTGTCATCACACTGTGAATTTCTATCAATATATCATTATTTCCGCCAGATAGTTGCCCAGCTAATTTTGGCCATGTGACGTTCAGAGTGTGCTGTGTTGCTATGTAACCTGTTGAAACGTCTCTGCAGCAATGGCACAGAGGCAAAGACGCTGATTGCACTTGATGGAAAAAGTGAGTTGGGCTTTGCTATGATGCTGGCTTTTAAAAAAAGAGGGGAGGGGCGTGTTAGACAAAGAGCAAACACGCAGACCTCGGCGGCCGTCCGTCGGTGTTTGAGTCCATCTTTATTACTGTCATCACCAGCGGAGGTAATGTTTTTCCTCTGGGCTGATAGGTTGTCCAACGCAAACAGTGTCACATGGCTGCAGCGCTGCTCTTTACCCAGCGGACCCTCTGGGAAGAACATGAAACGTCTTCATCTGGGCGCTGCCTCATTATGGCTCCATCTGACAAACACACACACCATTTCCTCCCTCTTCCAATATACACGTCTCCTCTGCCAAACACACACGCTTTATTTGTGTAACGCACAGGAACACACTCGGCCACACTTTTGTGCTACTTTCCTGCCTCGCTCACTCCCTCTCTCTCTCACACACGCACATACACCGTTAGGGTGTAATAAAACAGCAGATCAGAGTCATTGGCTGCTGACAGGGACTGACACTGAAACCTGCTGTTGTTGGAAGGCTGCCTGGGAGATGTTCATTACTCACAAAGCTTGTCGGTTTGGACAGGAGAGGAACAACGGTCTTATTAAGTGGAGACCTGGAGCAGCCGTAGGGGAAATACACACACACCCACGCGCACACCCACATGGGCTCCGAAAAAAGTTTGAAGCTGTGCCTTCAACCGAGCGCCCTGATTGGCTGAGAGAAGTTGGGGCTGCCAGAAAAATGTAAAACTTTTCCAACGACGGCGGAATTTGCTGAGTTCAGAGTTTGACACGGCTGACAGACAGACAAATCGTGACATGACGACATCTGCAACGTCAAGCGCAGCAGCCTCAGCAGCGAGAGGGGAAGTAAAACTCTGCTGCGGAGGAATGTGACGGCCTCATTTTCACAGGAGCCTGCTGATATTGATTGGAGTTTCTGATGTCTGTCTGGCTCATTGTATAACTCTCACAAGAAGAGATTCAATATTCTCGACATTGCTGAACCTGAAGCCTTGTTTCCATAGTAACTCTGCTCTCCGTCTCTCTAAACATAGCCCTCCTGACTGACTTTAGCCCTGTTCAGATCATCAAGCACAGCTGAAGAGGAGGTAGATGCGTGGACATGGACAATAATGTTCCTGACTTGAGGCGATGAAATGATTTGCTAGGTTGTCAGAACAACCAACGTCTTGGTGTATTTACAGTCCGATCCGTGGTTAAAGCACCGGAAGAGGAGAAGAAGACATGGAACCAGGTGAAAATAGGTTTTTATTTCACAAGGGAGCGTTCATTCTTCTTCCAAAGAAGCAAGATTTACAAGACCACTTGTTGAGGATGCCAATGAGGACACTTGGTTGTGTTTTCTGCCGTGGAGTTTTAATCACAAAGCCCCCAATTCATCTCTCACCTGCTACTTTTCACCAAGTTTGCAAAATCCTAAAATAGCAGCATCTTTCTAAACAACCTGCTCCATTTCAGCCTCGAGCAAAAAGGGGGCCGTCATAAATCAAAACTACCGCACTTGTGACGGTTCGGGGACGAGAGGGGAGTTGGCTGAATTTGCATTTGACGCATTTGTCACTGTTTTAAGTAACTCCACAGCTACAGCAGTCCAACAGGACACCACTGATAGTAAAAAAAAAAAAAGTAGGGATCATCAAGGACATCCGGCCTTCTATCCTAATCCGTCAGATTGACTGACATTTCAGATACTTTCAAATGAGAGAATCATAATGTGTCTTCATCCATGCCGTTCAAAGTCATGTCAGCAAGGATTCAACAATTTGATTCAGGAAATCTTACACCTACATTATACGACCCGTACTAAACCTCCATTTCATTTCCTGATGAAGAACCTGCTGATGTCTGATGCAACCTTGGAAGCTGCAACACTCTTCCTCATCTGGCTGCGTTCTTTGGCTTGCTGAGCCGTCCTCTGTGGAGAAAAAAAATAGAACATGATGTAAGATTTAAATCTGCAGTCGGCGCTGAAGAGAAAAGTGAGATCAATATATTGAGCATCTCTAGATTAAAGTGTCTGAGCGGTGGCATAAACAGCGAGAGGATCCCCTTATCAGGAGGTGCAGTTCCTCACATCAGTTTATATATGTCATCATATGAAGCGTTTCCTTCCAAACTGACACCCACTCTGACAAATTTGCTTTCTGGCGTGAGTGTAAAGCGAATTTTAGGTTACAATGGAAGCTCTGTTTTATTTTGAAACCTCTGCTCTTAAATCAGTTCTGTTTTAAGGAGTGAATTGTCTGCGATTATGAAATATTGACTGAAGCAGCTCAAGGAGGAAAATGTCCCCAAGACAGATATATAGCCTTTCAAACAAATGCTATATATCAATATGTCATACTGCCATATCATGTGATGTTATTACAGACAATATACAGCTTTGTGAGGGATGGTGTGGCTTTTGATCAATGTGTTTGACCATGTATCACATTACTGCCACCACACGTGATCCTCAACATGAGTGATGAGGCTTTCTCTTTATATGGGGATAGAGGAGAGGTCCATCTACTGTGCACCTTAAATGTTAGACAAATTGCTTTTGCGCCTTAAGCCCTTTGGCTCTATAAGCTGGTGTTGCGGTCGTTACGTGTGCGGTGGTGCAGAGTGTGCACGTACGGCTTTGTGGCAAACGGTGCAGAGCGTCTGCAGGTTGTCCAGAGAGCACTGTCCTCCCCCGCTGTAGACCGGCCGGATGTGGTCGACCTGCCAAAAATCCCCTTCGACCGGAGCGCAGATCATCGTGTTCAGCTAGAAGCACACACGGAATGAAACAGTGAGTATCTCAGTACACAGACTACCCATGGATGTTTTCTCATTCTGTCCTAAATTGCCAAAAACAAGCTGTGATTGTGCTGCCCTCCCAAACCATCCATCTATGCTAAAGTTAATTTTTTCAACTGATGTGATGTCTTTAGTAAAAGTCAGTATTTTTCTCTGAGTACTGAATGGACCTGAATTGTTATTTTACATTACACACACGCGCAATCATTCATATTAAACAAATCTCTGCACCGCAGGGGCACTTCTGCAATGCGCTAACAATAAAAAGAGATAAAAACAAATAAGTCTCAAGGAGCACACATGACAGCAGCAAATGGCAGAAATCTACAACAGGAAATAATGAGAGAAAAGTGCAGAGAAAGGCCTCCAATAAAAGTTTAAAATGCTGAGATTAATGTAAGCCCTTGTGATTGTGAGGGTAAGACCAGTTGATGAAAACAATAATTGCACCAAAATCAATGACGGTGAACTCTGCCATCAACCATCCTCAGGTGCAGCCAAGTAACCCACCAAACTGTTGTTGGCCCTTCATAACGGGCAGCTGTAGGGAAACAGTCAGTGAGTACATATAAGTCTGTATGACTAAGAAATGAGGTTAAATAAACCAAAGGGAATAAGATGCTGCAGTAGGATACATTCTACATATGCTGTTAATGGCTTTGAAATTACTGGTATTTTCAAGTTTAGGAATAATACACATAAATACACATAAAACACCAAACCAAACTTCCCTTTCCATCACTCCAGCTGAACCCTGAGGCCATATGTTTTGCACTAATTACAAAGTGTTAGCATGCCAGCATTTCCTGCTAAATCTCAGCATATTAACATTGTCTTTTGCACATGTAGCATGCTAAACCAATCTGGTGAACATACTTGCTAGCCATCAACACCTTAACATGAGCGTGTCAGCGTGCTTTTAGCTCAAAGCCCAACTGTACCAAAACAGTCGTTCGTTTTCATCACCTGTCGTGACGTATGTTACGTGTTGTGGGTGCAACTAATGACTATTTTCATTATACATTACTCTGTGATTAATAAGTTTGTCTACAAAATGTCTAAAAAAACCCAATTCATTACGGTCCAAAGTAATGGATACATTCATATCTGAGATGGTGGAAACTCACCAAAAACTCACTTGATAAATGACTTGGGTGATTTATTAGTTATCAAAATAGTCGTTAACCAACAGTGTCAGTGCTAATGTCAGTCATTTTGATCTAAATATACTGACAATGTATGAAAACTAAATAAAGCTATTATTTCTATTTCACTTAATACATCTCTACTACAGGAGGAGATAAAAGGAAGCAGATCAGTTGGTTTTTGAAGCTTTGAGACACAACAGAGCATCTCTGGTATTTAATGTAAAGATAATGAGCTACGTGTTGGACCTTCCTTGGACCTGGACTATGAATCAGGACCAGATTAGTGAGCTCCAGCGGTGCAGAGAGAGAACACTGGGAACAAAATGACCTGGAACGTAAACCAATATGTTGTTTCCTGGTGTGCATCTCAACAAAATGTTTTATTTTATCCTGAGAAGAAATAGAAAAGAAAGAAAGGGGGTAAGACAGAAATAGAAAAAAAGAAACAAAGGCGTAGAGACTAAAGGAGAGAATACAAAGCAAGCAAGTGGACGAGCAGAAGATGATTGAGAGAATTAGAAACAGAGAAAGAGAAGCCTGATGGGAAGAGTTCAGGGCAAAAAATCCATTTTCCTGCTTTGAGTGCTACTCTGTCGACATTAAGGCAGCGAGCTGGAATTGATCCCAACAGATTTAAAGAACAGGCCTGCTCACAGGGGCAGAGTTCACGTCTCTCTCACACACTCATACACACTCTCCAGTCAATTGAACCTGCTTTTGTGCCAAAACTATGCACCTTGCTACACCGGATCCCACAACTACACACTTGCACACCAATATTTCTGCCCACAGGCACAAAATCCACACACACACCGAAATACCAACAGACGCATGCCAAAATTCTGTTGTACACGTACTTGCACACACCAAAATAGACCCCAAGGTACACATAAAGAACCATATACACATGTATACACACCAGGAAGCACATGCACCCACACCAGAACCCCCAGTATGAACCAAAGAATGAGCCTATAATCTCGAGGCTCCTCCACCGCTGCGCCGTCTTATCATGTGGCTGAGTTTGTTTCCTCTAAAGCTCGGTGCATCGATCGACGCTGATGCTGCTGCCGGCGGCACTGAGAAGGGGGTGAGACTGTGTGTGTGTTTGTGTGCGCGCGTGTGAGTGTGTGGGGGGGGGGGCTGGCTTTGCAGGATAACAGCCAACCAAATCAAACAGGCTTACTGGTTGAGGCCTGGCACTGGGAAAAAAAAAATCAATGGGCCCAGCAATCCATTTACTGGGAGCTGCCCCCCTGGAGTGCAGATCAACCTGTTTTTGTGTGTGTGTGTGTGTGTGTACATATATGCGTAGGTGGGTTGGAGAGTACAGGGCACTTTTATATTTGCGCTTACACAAACACACATAAAACGGCTTTTCTTGTCAGTTATTTAGCTCACATCAGGAGACTGATGTTAAGATGAGAACATTTTTAACACTAATGGTCCAATAATGTTGTTGCTTACTTAAAATGCGCTGAAGGTGTCGGCAACCTTAATTCACCTGAACCCTGAAAACATCCAACTCCACCTAAGACTCCCCTCAGACAAACATGATTTCTATATCTTCCACTGAAATGTCTGTCCCTCTCACTCTGGTGTCTGACCTGTTTGAGTGACAGCTGGGCGAGCCAACTGTTCTCCAGCATCTCCTTGCGCTGGGAGGGCGGGGCGTCCCGGACCTTCAGGAACAGGTCGTGGGCGTGGAGGCCGCAGTGTTGACAGACGCCCTGCTCTGCCTCCAGCACCCGCGAGCGCATGTACGTCTGGCTGGAGCGCAACTGGAACTCCTCCTGGCACCTATGGGTGAGGAAACCTAAATAAATCTGGACTGGAATCTACACAGCTTTGCAATCACTGAACAGCTGAATGTTTTTTTCATTAACAGGAGAAAGTCTTTTTCTACTGTAGTTCTGGCTCTGCTGAAAGGAGCACAGACATCATTTGTAGAAAATAATGTAGAGTTTGACAATATCCAGCTACAGTGGAGTGAAGCATCTAGACTGAATGACCTGAATTTGGCCTTTGAAAAGCACTTGAGAAAATTGAATTTCCACCTTAAATGGATGGTAAGAATAAAGGGATACAACTGATGTTTCCAGTTACAATAATCTAGTTGATGGTTTTATTCAGAGTGACCATGTGAGCGCGCAGGAGAGGGTGGAGGGTCTCGCTCAGGGACAGAGGCTGAACCAGCAGCATTTTCCCACTTTTCAATAAAAATATAATTTCTGTTGGTCCTAATGTGCTGATTATGAATTGATCTAGAAAAGAAAATTCAAAAGAAAGAATTAGGACCCTTATAACTCTAAGAGGTGCAGTCTAGTCTGAGAAAAGCGATCTATTTTATCAAGAAACAGCATTTCTCCTACAATACAAAGCCATTAAGGCAACAAGGTGAAGTACTGTCACGTTTTTGAGTTTGTTTTGCACAAAAACCCTTAAAGCTCTGAGTATAATTGATTTTTTTGGTGCCAGATGGGTGGGCTTTGGCACAGAAGACTACCAGTACTGGAATGTTTAAGCAATCACAGACACAAACTATCTGAGAGCTAATTTAATATGCTTCTCTTTGATTGACATCTTACCAAAGGCTGCCTGCATTGTCCCTTTGCAGTAAACCGAACCCAGCTGGTGCTCCAAGCAGGGAATGCTAAGATTTACATGCAACTGCTATCTGCTCCATACTTTGATAACTTTTTGTATAACTCTTGCAAAGGCATGGGTATAATCGACTGACCATAATTCATGTGTATGTATAAACGTCACGTATGTTGCCTCTAAACTGTCTGTATTTAGTGTCGTTATACTTGTGGCTGCAGAATCGAGTGTCCCAGGCCCCACCGGTGGTAGAACAGGCCTGATGGCACGACAGACACAGAGGGACGCCTTCACTGTCCAATGCCTGCAGGTATCCCGGCTCCTCTGCTGTCTTACAAGGCTCCTTGCTCTCCCTGCAGAGACACAGATAGAGTGAGAAACATGATAAAGTTACTCAGGAGCAAAGAGGTTATTGTTTTGCTGCTGGCTCGTATCTTCACATCCTTTTTTAAGATGGTAATGTCCTTGTTACTACTAATGTTGGTCACCTCACCCAATATCTCACAAGACTATTAGAACCAGAATCACCTAGGTCAACGATAGATACTGTAGGTACTGGTAAATTCTGTTTGCATGTGAGATGTTACATTGGAGTTGCAGTTTAAGTTGAAGCACTTCACTCAGTTGAAGTGCCAGTTGAAAGTCACAGCACTGAAAGGGTCTGGAGTGTCTGTTGAATTACAGATATATATTATAGATAAAATGATAGTTTAGGTTATGTTGAGTTTGGCCTTAAACTCCAAATATCTGACAGTAAACTTGTCACTAACTGGATGCATGGTGGTATTTAAGGAGGAAGAGTCTAATGAAAGGTGCTGTTGAGTTGCATTATAAGAAATGTAGGGTGTTTTATATAGTAAAATCAGGATATCTTGACAAAAGATTTTGACTATTTCACTTCCAAGCCCCTCAACTTTATGGAAGCAAAATAACAGACAGCTGGAGTGCCCCTTTAAAAAGACTGAGGCATGACTATTTCTGATGAGAAAACAAGGAAACATCCTCGTAAAATATGATAAAATATACTTGTGGAACAGGAAAATTTAGACATGATAGCCCGTTTCTAATAAAACAATGATAAATAAAATGTCTCTCGCGATAGCGATAGTTCTGTCCAATGTACATACTTTAGCATTTAGCAATATGGTAACCAATGGAAATAGCTAACACGACTCCAAGGCTGGATAAAGACTTATATTGACGAGAAAAAAAAACAAATTGCAGTATTCAGAATTATTTTCAATGTCAGAAGATGAGTTTATTCCATTAATCTATGAAATCTGCCCTTTATATTATCTCTGATTCATACGGCAGGGTTGATTTTTAGTCCTTTGTGCACTAAACTTCAAAGAGAAGTTACCTTGACCGATGTGACAGACATCAATCTGTGAAGCCAGCAGTCACATTCACTGGAGAGCTCAGTTCTTTCAACATCAGCAGAACAGCAAACACAACTCAATATATGTAATCATTCAATAAAAAAGAACTCTGGGCCGGTTTTGTGTGCTGCAGATGCAGAGTTGATGGGCGTGATGTGTGTGTGTGTGTGAGAGTGTGAGAAATGTCTACATACTGTGTGTGTATACATGATGCTGATGTCTCTGCAGCAGATTTCCAGGATGTGTGTGTGCCCGTCCTTTTGGCAGAGGACAGCCAGTTTTGGGCATTTGCCATGTTGTCCCAGCAGGGTGCTAGAGCCACGTTGGAGGGGACAGATGGACTAAATTCTCTTTCCCCATGGTTTACAATTCACACAGACAGAGAGAGGAACAAAGGGCCAGAGAGAGAGAGAGCTACAGAGAGAGATTTAATCATTGAAATGGAGAAGAAAAAACACTCTAAAAAGGAACCTTGCTGCTTCGAAGTTGAGAAGATACCAAAAAAACTGAGAGTACCAAGAGGCTGTGCTGTGCCAGCAACATCTAGTGGATGATGAGAGACAGAAATAGACTTTTCACTGGTGTGCCCAAACTGAGTGTGGTGAAAATATGGTACTTTGAAAAGAAATTAACCCAGAAACACTTGGTTTGCTAGTAGCCATAAATGTTGAGTGCATTAGCCAGATAAATGCAATCAAATCAAAGAAATCAAAAGCATACTGAAGATACTATTTTTCCTGCAATCATGTTATTAGCATGATTTGCATTTAGATTCAAAGTCATTTAAATTCATATATATGCACAAAGTAAGCAGACATGTTGGCAGATCAGCAGCACACCACTCTGCAGAAACTCATACTTCAAACCCCAGAAATCGCACAACATGCCTTCAGCAAACGGCACACAGCCTGCTAATGTTTACCACCGAGCTGATCTCTGATGCTTTATACCAAAGGAAACCGAAAGCAACAGAGAGGAAAAAGATCTGACGCTGGTGAGTCCAGCTGTCAATCCATGGTGTGCTTGTTCACTCTTAATCAGGCGGCAATATACAACAGAATCAGTATAAAACAGAATCAGGCAGATTCTGTTTTATACATTTTAATTTGTCACTTTCTGTGGACGGCAAGGCGGCCAGTCCAGACAGTTTTATTTGATAAACTCAGTGCATCTCAGTTTTAATATTACATATAATTGAACCAAATATTAAAGCAATCCACAGTGATTAATTCTACATGGCAGCATGGCTGTTTTAGCCCACCACTTGAGCTGGGTATCACACTTTAACACCTTTTTGTCGTATGAATTTGCTGATTTTCATCACAATTTCTGCCAGTTTTAGAATATTGTATTTATTCTAAAGCGCTTAAAACTCGAAACTGTTTAGCTTTCTGTGTGCGACACTAACCTCTTACTTAGAGCCCTTTAAAGTGTTGGTAGGTAGATTATTTCAAAACTGTGGAGTGAGCCAGGCTAGCTGTTTCCTCCTGCTTCCAGTCTTTATGCTAAGCTAAGCTAAATGCCTCACAACTCTAAGCAGGGAAGCCATCTCTCACACTTGTGGCATGTGACTGAGGCTTTCAGGCTCTGTCTCATGCTCTCATGAGGACAATCTCATGCCTGAGGCTAGCTTTATGCTCGACGGTGTCCCCGGCTCCATCATCTATTGTGTGTCTGCTCCGCAAGTTGTCACGGCACTTGGTCGTGCCCCTCAGATCTATGTGCATGCTGTGCGATATGCTGACTGAACATTTGCCTCTGCAAAAATCGTCTGTGCTCACGCTTCTGTCATTTGATCTGCATTTTACCTTTGGTTTCATTGATCCAGGCAGGGAAACAAAAATGTATGAAAATTGTAATCAAGAAAATCTGTTGGCAACACGGCTCCTCAAGTGACAGCTATGTAGATTACAGCAAAGTATTATTTTTATGAAATAATCCAAAGGTGGAACTCTCATCTTGACGAGGCAATCAAATGTAGCTAGTTATCACATATTCCAGCTAAATAATGATTTACCAGAATTGTTTGTACCAGAAGTGATCCATTTTCACCTTTTATTATTCCAAATCTGAATAGCTGGTAGCATGTAAGGCTCTCCCATGTTGACCTATGATCAAAATATTTTATGCCACAAGACAGAGATGTTTGTAGAATCAAGGCACTGGCAACACAAGGCTTTACCACAAAAGAGGATGAACTGGAAAAAAAGAGAAAATTAATAGGTGGATCTACAGCTGTATTTCTACGGAGGTTTCTTATATTACCCAAATACTCCTCACTATGGTGTGTTATGGTGTGTAATCAGGCAAAAGAACAAGGGAGAGGAGAAGAGTCAGATGATAGCAGAGGAGACATGGAGGTAAATAAGAGAGAACAAACAGAAAGCTTCAGAAGGCAACAGCCAACATTCATCCACAGCTATCTGTCATGTAGACCCATACTGTTCAAATATGGACAGCATGCAATAGTTTGCTAAATAATCTCATGTTGATTCTTGTGAACTTGGTGGACGGAGAGGGAGACAGTGGGAGAGGGCAGATCACTTGGAGGTAGTCCCCTCGTACAGATCAGTAAACACAGTTTCTGACAATCTCATATTTGCACCACGCCATTCAGTGATGGTCTCTAGGTCTCATGGTTATTACACCATTCCTGCACAACGCCTTGGTGGGCATTAATGATTTATGAATTGCAAACTTTTATGAATAAAGATGAAGGTTTTGTTTTCCAAACATCAGCTTCTGTAGGTTTCATTTATTGAAAAGCGTTTGTCACACCACAGAAAAATGTGTTATTATCCACCCAACCAAATTTGAATAACTAAAAAAAAAAGATCACCAAGTATAATCGTGAAAAAATAAGCAGTATTCTCTGCTCTGAAACGCTGGTGGGTTGTCCACTGAAGGCAGTGAAGCCATGTGTGATTTCCTTTAGATCGATAGCCACTGTTTACTCTGTCTCCCTCCCCCTTTGTCTGTTTTAATTTGTTCATTCACTGTCTTTCATGGTTCCACTGGTACTTCACTAGTCCTAACTTTGAGCTGCAACGTCTAGATCACTTTATACTTGATATATTTATTTCAAACTGATCTTGGTGTTAGGTGGTAGCCTGCTGCTGCCCTGTTAGCTTAACCTAAAACCTGCCAGTTTAGCTGTTTTCACCTCAGTCAGCCCAGCCTCAATAACTAGTGTTACAGTGGCTTATGTTGGCTGCTCTGCTGCTGAAGACAGGGTGTCACCTCTGGAGAGATGTGTCCATGAGCTAGAGCAGCTTCTGTGTGTTGGCACTAAATTAGATATCATAGGCAATCCAGATCAACATATAATCTATAACTACCAGCAACATGTGCAGTGCCCTACCAATCAAGTGTAAATCAATTGTAAATGAACGTCAAAGATTCATATAGAGCATTCCACTGCTCACCACTACATAGCGACAGTCAAAATATGGCCTTAAGAAGCCACCTTAATTTGTTTGCACAACGGGCCAATTACAGCACAGAGGTGGACGACCGCTGTGATTTGCTACATCAACAGCTGTGTGGATAACACACATAAAAGGCATGAAAAGGCAAGAAAAAGGCCAAAGACCACATGACAGCGTCTGTCACTGACTACAAGAGCATCCCCGTCTGCCCTCACACTGATGTCACACTGTCCAACGAGCAATCTCCAACGATGCGACAAATGCAAGAATCCCGGCCATAGAGGACAAACATGTTCTCACACAGAGCACGCATGATGTGCAGCACGCTGTGGAGGGTCAGTACACGGAAGGCTGCACGCCCTGACGGAGTACTTAAGGACTGTGCCAAACAGCTACCTGAGTTATTCACAAGTATCTTCAAGTACCTGGAGTCAGTCATCTCAGTGTCTGTGCTGAAGAAAACAAACACCATCATCTGAACAACCATCATCCAGTTGTCCTCACACCAATAATAATGAAGTGCTTTGAAAGACTGGCTGCCATGCCCGCCTCTCTGGACTCACACTAGTTCGCTTATAGAACTAACAGATCGACATAGCACGCCATCTCTCTGGCCCTGCACACTGTCCTGACTCACCTGGAGAAATAATGCAAATATAGGTGAGGATGCTCGTGGGGGCAAGTGAGGAGTCCAGCTTCAGGTTTCTGGGCATTCACATCTCAGAGAGCCTCAAACCACTGCACTGTCACAAAACACAGCAATGCTTGTTCTTTCTGAGGACGCTGATGAACTTGCACTACCAATGCATCAACTTATCTTAAGATGCTGCATCTCTGTGTGGTACCTCTGCTGCACAGGAGCTGATAGGGAAGCTCTTCTGTGGGTCGTCTCCAGCGTACCAAAGATCACTGGGATACAGCTCACAGCTCCGGGGTTCATCTGCAGCTCCTGCTTCCTCAGGAAATCTGCCAGCATCTGTAAGGACCCTGTTTGAACTCCTTCCTTCTGGCAGTCGTTACAGGGTCTTCTTCACCTCCTGACTGAGAAATGGCTTCTTCCCCAGAGTCACATCTGCTCTGAATCAGTACACCTGGCATCCCTTTTACTGTCTGACTGCAGCCATAATTGTCAGCTACAAAAAGACTTAACATGCACACAATGCCACCAAATAAGCTCTACAGTCACACAGGGGTCCACTGCCCTTCATCCTGTGTTACAGTCTGGAGATCGTGTTAATAGGCTCAGTTTTCAGGGATAACTACATTCATCTACACCCTGTTTTTATAAAGACATTTTCATATGTACTGGTTTTGTTGCTGCTTCGCACATCTGGGCTGAAGCACTTTTTACTACTGCCTGACACTGTCTATACAGTTTGTTACCTTATTGCTATTGTTCTTATTTATTGTTCTATTTCTACCTGTTTATTGTTTTTTTTTTTTATCCTCTATTCAATGATTTTCTATTCTGTCATGGTAGCTACACAGCAATGTTAACTTTTAACTTTAAGATGTTTTTTTTTTAGAAAAATATATCTTTTTAGCTTTAGCTTTTAACGTTATTAGTATATTCTCAGTATATATTCTTGCTGTACACAGCTGTATGGTGCACACAAATCCTGGCCGGCACCTTAAAGACGCTCTCCAGGCTACCACAAGCATTTTACATGTAACACCAGTCGATGGGTACATGTGAGAAAGAGTGTGTGTTTGCTGCAGGTTTCCATAGTGATATTCCCTCCTGGGGTGAGCTGGCCGTTGCTTCTCACCCAGTAGATTGTATTATGGTCTATATTTACTGTACTAACACACTCAGCGGGCCTTTGTGCCTCTCCCACAAGGCAAATACAGGTCTCCATGGAGACAGCTAAGGGAAGGAAAATGAAAATACACCGAATCCCAAAGAAGAAGCCACCTTCATGTACAGATCATGAAACCACATCTTTAATAACCACAAATGAGACTGGATATGATCTATGACCTATCCGTTACACATAAAAACTGCTGCTTGATGATGATTTTGTACTTAAGATAAACCAAACAATTAAACACACATGGTATATAGGAATTTCATAGCTATCAGCCAAATGTAGAGCTGAAATTTAAGACTGTATACTTGTTGTGTGAAACTTTGAGCCCAGAAGATATTATTTAAGACTTTTAAAGACCCGAGGATAGCTTGACCTCTGCTGCCCCGTACAACCACCCACATGTCTGTCGCTGTAACCTACCTCTCTGAAGCAGGTGGTGTTAGTGAAGCTGCAGACCTCCTCTTAGTGAAAAACTTTTCCTTGGTGACCAGTCGGACGTTGCCTCCCTCCTGCTGGGCCTTGCTCAGGGAGGCCTGGGCCACCTCATCTTTACTGAGGTACCTGTGAAAATGGGATAAACGGGGCTGTGAAGCAATGCAGGATCAGCGGACATTATATAAGCAGAGAGCTTGATGGAGAGAGCTGATTCACATGTAGAGCATGGGGGAGTAGGTGCAAGAGGATAGATTCGCAAACTCTCTCTGGACAGCATTAGTACCAGGTAAATTTGATGTTGCTCAGGCATATCTGTAATCTTAGTTATCTGGACGAGACTGCGGTAATCCTGGGACTCACCCACATAAATGTAACACACACCATCACCCACAGAACTGGCAAAACTCTACAAACAGCCTCAGTGCTATGCCAGATGCATGTTCATATTTTTCTTGGCACCAAACTGCACTTAAATGCACAAATTTCTACTTTCAATGCTTATTTTCTCTTCTATTTGTGTGCTCTTATTCTGTTTGTCCCTTTCCCCTGCTGAATCCTATTACTATTGCTGCTGCAGCAATCTAATTTCCCCACAGGGATCGTCAATCATCTGATCTAATCCATCTACCCCGCCACTGGTTTTTATGGCCCTTGTAATACAGATGCTAGGTGTGCAAGTCGAAAATTACATGAAACGCTACATGTCAATCTGGTCAGGATTGAAATGACCCCAGGATGTCAGAACTGACAGGAAATACAGGAGAGGAGGAGTTCGGGGGGGAAAAAATAAAAAATAAAAAATCAGTGACTTGTTTGTTCTCGGTGGAAGAAAATTGCTGTGGTCTTGAGAGAAAAGTGACCAATCACCAAAACGTCCTCAGGTAACATTAAGACGTTTCACAGAGGGATGATACGACACTCTAATGGTCCCAATAGAGCAATTATTCTTTCTCTCCTGTCCTCTAAACGGAGGTCAGAGGTCGGACTTGGTTTCTAAAAACCTGCAACTGGCAGAGACTCAGGCTGTATTCAAAACCTCACACTAAACTAGCAGTGCATACTGATTTGGCTAAAATGTTGTATATAGTATCCAGAATGCAAACAAAAGCAAAATCTGCAGTATGTACCTGGATGTCGTATTGATTCTGCACAAATCAGGCCGGTTAACCCTGCCTACTGTGTCCCACTATAATCATTATTATAAGTAATGGTGATGAACATATAGTCTTCAAATATTTAGAATTAGATTTCTGATATATTTTGTTTCTGCTGATGTATTTTCATTCTGAAGGCGCCACATGTGTCTCATTGGATGACTGACAAAGATTCAGCTTTCTTATAGCGTAAACTGTGTTTTTACCCACTCTGTAGTGATGAGGGCCCTGTGACATCCTGTTAGTTAACTGGTTAAATCAAGAGCACGCTTTCAGTGAGTCAGCTAATGTTTCCAAGTTGTTTTTTTACACTGAGCCTCACCCACAGAAAAAAGGATTCCTGAAAATAAAGGATTACTTTTATGGAAATCAGTGATGCAATCTGCTGCTTAGAGGAAGTGAAAAATGGCAGCTTTAAAAAACAAGCGTGAGGTAAGAAAAGATGGAGGGGGCAGCCTTTACGTGGTGTGGCTGTTTCACAGACAATCAGCTCAGGTGATGAAGCTGTTCACTAATTGTTATGTAGATCGATAGTTAATAACCCATTTAAAAACATTTGCTCTGACAGTTTTGTCAATTCCTGAGCTTGGTTTGATGAAACTTTATTGCTGGCAGACAAACAGTAGCACTACCACCTTTGAAGTAAAGTCAATAATTGGAACAGATCTTATACCTATCAGACATGGAAAAATAAAGTTAATATAATATAACTAACTATGCAGTAAATGAAAGATAAAAGTTGCCTGTGGTTGGATGTAGAATTAACTACTTTGCCTTTTTAAACGTTAACAATGTTTTATATCTTTCTGAAAGGTTGTCGAAGAAAGAAAATTAGATACAAAAATACATTTAAATACAAATGGGTTATTTAATCTACCCAAATGGTTACATGTTGCAGTCCTGTCCTTACATTATAAAGCACTAATCTCCATGAGACACTCTACTATTTAAACAGGAGGGTGTTGCCAACTACGCTTTCAGTATTTCTAGTCTAGCCTGCAGGCTATGCAGGGACATTTTTCTGCATTTCCACCACCTCCATCTGGACAGAATACTTTGTTTGGGAGGGAGATGGAAAGACAGCAGAGGGGGAAAAAAAAAAATAAAGGAAAGATGGATGACAGGAGGCAGAACGTGGAGGAGGGAGACGCATCAAAGAGGAGAAGTTTCTGTGGAAGCTGAGGGGAGATGAGGAAGAAGGTAAGTCTCCATCAAACACACAAGCTTCCTTTGCTTCAAACGGTCCTGGCACAGAGGATGGATGAAACGAGATACCTTATACTAAACTGGAGTCCAACTGCGCTTGTGGCAGAGTGTGGATGTGTGTGTGTGTGTGTTTTTGCATGTTTGTATGCAGGTAGGTGCTTGGACAGCAATTCTGTACGCTAAGGTGACTGCTGCTCCTTCATCATGCATTACTTCTTTTTACGTTACAAGTTTTTGACCACTAGAAGCGCTATGGAGAACACACGCTACTCCACTGAGCGACAGAAGAAGCGCAGCAATGTGCCCACAGAGGCCATGAAAAAGAAGCAAGCAAACATGGATGTAAAAAAAAAAATCAGCTTCGCACAGTTTGCCACAAGACACATTCTAAGTAAAAGTTCAGCATTTTGAGATGTACACTTCTTCACTTTCTTGCCAGAGTTAGAGAACAGGATTGACACCACGTCCTTGTCTGTATGCTGCGTAAGAAGGTAAAGCAAGCAGCTGTGCAGGAGGAAACAGCTCACTGGCTCTGTCCAATGGTCACAAAACCTGCCGTCTGCACCTCTAAAGCTTGCTAGTGGGCCTCGTTTATTTAATCCATACAAATGCTGAAATGAAAAAAGACAATTAGCAGTCTTACAGGAGGTTATGTACTGGACCCTTTCTTGGCCGAGAGCAGAAGCTTCCTATAGTTTCCGCTGGCTGGTTGCTTGGTAACTGGTCTGCTGCTGCTGGTGGCTTCATATATATATTGCACCGCCATGACAGTGGTGTCAATTTCCTCATCCAACTCTCAGTAAGGAAGAGAATCTAAAGATGTCAAACTGTGCCTTTAAGATAACCTTCTATAGCCATGACAGCTACAGTAAAGTAAAAACATGTTACACGGGTGTTAGAAGTTGCAATAGCTCTCAAAAAATATGACAGCTATCCGTTTTTCTTGGATTATGCGGACATGGTGCTCTGCTGCTGGCCATTTGATGCACAGCTGTAGGAGTGTTGGCGGCCTGTGGTGGCAGCGGGTTGCTGACAGCGTACCTACAAAGCAGCAGAGCAGCAGCCCGGCTCCACCCAGACTGGCGTGCGGTTCAGCTCCGGGGCCAGACCCCGCTCAGCTGTGTGAAGTCGCACTAACAAGCTAATGCTCCAGTCTGGCCCAGCTGAAGCTGCTTTGATTGATGGCTGCTCTCCTCTGCCGGCCTCCGTCAGACACGGCTGCAACAGCAACAGTCTATTTAATGTCAGACGAAAGAAATTCCCAGCTGGTTTATTGGTAATGACAGGCACTGTGGTGGCCCACCTCAGATGAACCAAGGAGCTACAAGTTCAAGCAGTGGTGGGCCATCAGGGCCAGTAAGGCCTTCTCTGCTGGCCTGAACTCAGAATCACTGACTTACGTTTTAATCTTTTCCCCATTAATCTTTTTAGATGATTCCTAATAGTCTGTGCTCTTCATTTCATAGTGCTCCCAGCAGTGTCTGTCTATATTAGAGCTTTTATCCAGTCATGTGTTGCCCTGAGACCTTCAGAATCAAGAGTGCAGGCGCCCTCATCTTAAAATACATCGAAACTGTTGCTTTAACCAATCAGATTTCCAGTTGGTGACCTCAGGGCCACCTAGCAGGTGAACGATGACGTTAGTATTTTCACGTCCTCTGATTGGCTGGATTGGATTCTTACCTGTAGCGACCTGCACAAGCTAAAACTTTATCGTAATTGTAAGTATTAATAGCAGTTTAACCCACAACGGCTGACGGAGGAGAAGATGTTAATTCGGTCGCAGAACAACTTAGAAATCCATTTTTAAGGCGGACTTTCCAAGAAAAGCTGGACATTTTGAGGAAATGTCGGCCAACCGAAGCTAGCAAGCCTGTCCCAGCCGGGAAGAGGGTTCGTCCGCCACTTTCAGGTCAGTAACCAGAGCGGTACCTTTGGCTTACAGGCTCCGAGGAGCACTGGGAGTTGTGTTGCTGTGAATGTCTGCTGTTGACAACTGAACGAGTCGGTGTTTGGAGTGTTGATGTTTAAGGCGCAGCAGCGCAGCGGTGGCTGCAGGTGCGCAGGAGACTTGTTGAATACTTTTAATTAGGTTTCTTGCTTTAGTGATGACAACATGAGATACCTGTCTGCGATGCAACGTCCTGCTACACTGCCTTTCTGTATAATGTTGATGGTTTCTATAGCCGTGGCATCATAATGATGGTATTTAGAGGTGGTTTGATTCAGGTAGGACGCCACTGAAGGCCCAGGGGTAAAATGCACGGCCACTGAGCTCAGATGTTATTTTTGTGTGTCTAACATAGACAGGTGAAATTTAAGGTTAATATAATGATGTATATAAAATGATCTGTGTATTATGAGGACTGTACACATGCTGGATTTAAAGCTATAATCCATACGATTTCAGTCCTGGCTGATTTGGTGACACCTGTGGCACCTTGAATCCTCCATGAGAAAGGCCATTAAAACTACTTAATAGAGAGGCAATGACAGAATGCAAATAAACAATGCTGTCCACAGACAGTTTCTAACATGGGCTCTGGTGTGATGAAAGGTTTGTGTCTTTAAAGTGGCTGAAGCTGAGTACTTGTTCAGTCTGGACACTGTTGTGTGTGTTTTGAGGCTGTGGAGGAACTTTGTCATGTCTGACTAAATAACCCCGGCTTCTCTCAGTTTCAGCTTGAGACTTAAAATTCATAACAGAGCACTTGTGTTACAAAGTGGAGGTGTGGAGATTGAACGATGTGGGTGTTCATCAGGCAGGGAGTGTCTAATGAAAGTTGCATAATGGGATGTGTAGGACAGGATCCAGCTTTTTATTGTGTGTGGTGTGATTCATTCCAAAAGTCAGGATATCTCAGTTCAGCTGTTTCAAGTTTGACCATTCTTTTTTTTTTGAATCTCTAACTTTATGAAAGTGCAATACTCAGTCGCTGCTTAATGTAAGCTGCTCTACATATTAGGAGCTAACTGTTCTGGGTTCTTATCCATTTTCCATCTTTTTCAGTGCTGTACTATATTGTATGATTTCGCAATCAATGTTATTAAACAGATAAGAAATTTAATCTTATCCTCATATTACAGTCCAACGTGATGGCTTTTTCCCTTCTAGCAATCTGGGCAAGTAATAACTTCTATTGATTTCGTATAAGATTATTGTGTAGGTAGCCTTATTTTGAATACTGCAGTGTTCAGTTGGTCATCGGTTATCTGAATTTTACTAACAACTACTGCTGACGTGCACTGCTTAGCAACCAAACTGATGAGCTACTAATATGTGGAAAATAAGTATACCTGAAAGAAAGCTCATGTGTGTTCTTATTTTATGGCAACAATGGCATATTATAGAAGCAAGCATCATTTATAGGCAGTGCTGTCACTTTAGCGATGAAGCGTACTTAGACAGAATGCTAACCAGATTAAATTCCTCTTAACTCTTCAAAAATCACTGTAAATCACCACGAGTGGCTTATGACGGAAATATCCAGGGTTGGAAACCCAGGCAAAGTGCATTAAGTTTGAAGTTGTTGAAAGCTGAGCGTCTCAGTGCTGGGAAGGTGAGGCGTGATCGCCCCGCTGAGCCGAAGCTGGAGCTTGATTGGTTCTGATTAGTGAATAAATCAAACAGGTATCAAATCAAGCCGGGCCAATTGCCTCCTACTCACACCTTGATTAGGTTCATGCACCCAAACACGTTCCCCGGTTGAGAAACACTCTCTCTCTCACTTACACACACACACACACGTCTATCCTGTAATTGGCAAACTCTCCCTGCTTCCATCCACGCCAGCTGTAATTAGTGTGCCAGCAACAATGCTTGTTTGTCAAAAAACACACATGTACACATACACAGTGCTCATCCCATCCTCTCTTATGCCTCAGCTGACACCCTTTGATACACCCACACACACACAAATACTATTCAGCCTTCCATGACGCCTGGGGCAGTTAGTATTTACAAATCTGCTTGTTTCTCTGTGAAATCTCACGCACTGCTTCTCCGTTTCTGACATAATGTTGGTAACTAAATCATCTCACTATTTCCACCATTTCTGAAATGCACACTAAGTGGCACAGCGAGGGCGCTAGGTCAAATTGCTGACCAGCTCAGAGGGGAAGACATTTGTTACAGGTTACAGATGTATTCATTCAAAAAATAATGAGGGACGATTTATTGCTCAAAATGTTCACAAATTTTTGTGTCCTTGAGTTCAGACAGAGGAAAACAAAAGCTGCCTCTCATTTTGTGCTGGCAAACATTGAGACCCTTGTAAGAGGGTTCTAAATGTGCACCTGATGGCTACTTGCATGATATTCAGACTGTTATTTTGCTCCATCGTACCGCTGTCTGGCCTGCAAGCTTGCATACTTATTTGTATTTTCAAACACTGCGCTTTCATTTTTAACATTAGAACATAACATTGATGGACATAACTCTAACTTGGTGACACTGACTAGTGTTGGATTGTAAGACTTTCCAAAATCCAATAAGGAGCAGGACAGACACACTAACACCATCCAAAACTCTAATAATATGCAGAACTGGCTTCCACTCAGTAGGGAAACACAATGGATGTGTTTTTTAACATAAAATGTAACCTCATGTATAAATATAGTAAGAGAACACTGTACTTCTGGGCCTTTAAAGTAACGCTGGGCTACCACTGTAATTAGTCAGGTAGTTAGTGGATATGCTAACAATTGTAGGTTAGGTTAAAGCACATAAACACACAGTTTGATCCGTTCCTTTTGCTCCTCTGTTTTTGGTTTTGGAAAGGCTAAAAAAAAGACACCACCCTCTAAACTCTTACCACGGCGAGTATCAGAGTTACTACAGTACCACGAACACCTCATCAACATGTGGAAAAGCTCGCCAGGCATGATGTGATTGGTCACTGACTAGTTGACCAATCACTGTTTTAGGGAAGAGGTGAACGAACAGTCAATTAAAACCACAATGTGATCACAGTTATGTTTTTGAAAGTCAAAGAAGCATATTTTCTTCAAGGAAAGATATTTCCAGCTAGAATCTGACCTCTTGGTGCTTGAGTGAGGGCGCTGGGCGGTGGCCAGCTGCTGCAAGCCTAAAGTGGGGCTGTGGAAGAGGAGGCCGCTGCGTCGAAGCAGCCTCTGCTTCATGGCTGCCAGGCTGCTCCACTCCTGAACGAACCTCAGTACCTGCAGGAGGGGGGCACGACACTTCACTTCACTTCACTTCACTCCATATTCAATTTCGAGCTGAAACCGAAAGACCAGCAGAGCTTTCATCTTCAACACAAATTGATAGTTTGGATATTGGAGCCTCTTTACGAAAAAAACATTTTTTTAGTTTTTCAATTTTTAAAATACACTTGAGCTGAGAACAAACAATCCAAACCTGCCGAGCACACGCACACACACACACGCACACACACAACACACACACACGCACACACACACACACACACGCATCCACGCACACACACGCACACACACACACACACAACACACACACACACACGGAGACAGTTTTCCTCGTAGCTGAATAAAACTCATCAAACCAAGAGAGAGCTGTATATGCTTTGAGCCAAGTCAAGGATTCAAAGAAAATCTTCTGGCAAAAACACAAATAGTAGACCAAGCACCAAGGCCTAATGGACAATTTACCTACGTATATTATACTGGAGGAGTGTTTTTTTGTCCATAGATGAAAGATTCTCACACAAAAAGAATATTTGTGTGCAGATAAAACTCAATATGCATTGCACAGGGAGTTTTCACACCCAGGCTTGCTTTGTTGATGTTCAAGCAGTTGAATTGTGCTTTTGTGTATTTTGTCAGAAATATCATTTATTATACATTAAAAGCAAATGTTAAACAGCAGAAAATCCAACAGGTAAAACACAACAGAAATGAAAAAAAGGAACACCATCCAACAGGGTGGAAAGAAGTTTGTGTCATCATGCAAATTTTTTGCAACTTTAAAAACACGATTTTATGTGTTTATGCTGTCGGTCATCTGGACTTCAGTCAGATTTCAGTGACTGTAACCTGATTGGACAGTCGCATCAAATTCAATTGGAGCGACATGTTTTATTTTGACTTGGTATGAATTTTTAAATCAGAAAACAACTTTTTTAATACCAGATACTTGGATTTTAGTCCGTCGTTGTAAATCCAAAGATGAAAAAAAGACCTTGAAGAAGTGAAATTTAAACTACATAAACTTTTGGAAGGTAAAATGTGTCAATGCAGGTATTCAGTTTTCACTGTGTGATTTTAGGGCTTGTGCACATAAAAGAGGCTACTTGTTCTAGAATTAATTATTGCTTACCGATAATCACTAATTTGGGCAACAGAAATGTATAGTTTTAAAAAAGCCAGCTGTAGTTTGCAGTTAGGGTAACTAGAGGCGGATATTCTTATGGAGGTACTTGGATGTGAGCGGTGGTTGGTATTTAGCACAGGACGAGATCAGGGGTCAGAGTAGTGTGACCTGGATGGATCAAATGCCATTACTGATGAAGGGAACCCTGCTGTAGAGACAGTCACCATTTCAAGAGGAGGTTAGCCGAAAGTCGAATCAGATGTCAAAAGTCATGACTGAGGGGGGAGAGTGGGATGGTGATTTCAGCTTCCAGCTTCTCCAAAGGTCAGGTGAGTTAATAGGTGATCGTGTGGGCGGGAACTGGGTGTTTTTTTATCACTGTGAGGCTGGACAAAGCTGTATGTTAACCATCCTGTTGTCTCTTAAAGGATGAGGCTGGTGATATTCTGTATCAGTCTATTGCTGAAAACAAAAAATCCCAAAGGCTCAAGCTTTATTACCATGAACACACTCACTGTTGCTTATTGTCAGTCCCAGATACAGCGTCCTGCTGCCATCAATACTCACTACAGCACTAAATGTGGATTAATCCTCCACTGAAAGTAGTCCCCAACAAATATTCAGCTTGTTCCCATTTGAGTGACGCTTGCTAAAAACTACAGTAACCAGCTGTTTCAGCAGGAACCAAAGAGCTCAGGGCTGAGTGCCACAGACAGGGTAGGGAAGCTGGACAGAGAGACATATTAACACATCGTTCATCTTTTTATGCCATTTGCTGACAATGAGAAATACATTCAATAATGCCAGACTTCTATTAGAGGCATACAAAATTAAGAGGATGATAATGTACACTCTACGACCTAACAATAAACGGTCATCTGCACAGAAATGTATTATTAATGCTTCTTTCCCATGAAAGGGAAATATAGATTTAGAATAGCTCACCATAAATGCCTTAAAAAGATGTTGGCATGGGCAGCCTCTCTTTGGTTGTAGGTGAGTTCACACAGCACTGCTTCGCGGTCCAAGCCGTGTTGCTGCCCACCTTAAACTGCTTGCTTTGTATTGATTTTGATGGACAATTGGAGTGTAAGAGGGCGTAAATGATGGGTCAGAGGATGGATGCAACTCACGTCTCCTTTTTACAAACCAGCATAAACAACGTGACAGGTGGGCTGTCTGTCAGCGGCTCTGTTACTGCCACGGCAGATTCCAGGATTTAATATTAGCTGGTTGGCGTGCGGGGTCGTTTGAGGCGATGATCCGTCTCCTTTAACGACCCTCATAAAACGGCACTTTTTCTTCTGCTGGTCTCCTTGGCTGCCCAAACCCTCAAACCGCCCCCTCTCTTATTTCCTCTCTCCATCATCCCCCAACCCCTCCTCCCTCTCCTCCTCCCTCTCCTCCCTCTCCCCCCTCAGGCCCTGCAGTGGTGGAAGTGGGCGCCCACACTCCCACTATCTGTCAGGTTCCCAGTGCCCTGCCGCTACTCTTCTTCTTCATGATCAGCGGTGTCGTTAGTTTCACATGGCAGCAACACACATGTGTGATATCTGTTTAATAGCCTCTGTACAGCCTTGTGCCTCATCTTCACTAGGTCAGTGGAATTGGGGAGATAGCCCTTCTGACTGTCATATCAAACTAAATTATCTTAGTCGAAAATTAAGGTCATCCTTAAAGCAGCCTATGGGCTTACTGACTGAAAAACTTTCAACTACACTCTTGAGTACACGAAGAAGTTTCAGTCATCTTGGAAACTGTGTAAAGTCATGTGGATGAATCTCCCTCGTCTTTCTAATCAATCAAAACAAGGAAATTTTGCAGCCTAAAAGTCAACTGCAGTGGAATTCCCCTTTAAGGCGTTTTTACAGTAATGACACATTAAGTAGGTGTATCTCCCTTGAGTAAACGCTCCAATCCACATGCACACCCACACACATTCATGAAGATCAAAAGCACATGCAGGACACACACACACACACACAGAGCCTGGCGGGAAGGGCAGACCTGTATTCGATTTTCCCGGCGCCGACTGAAGGCCTCGGGCAGGTCATCCCAGTTGGTTAGTTTGATGTCCAGAGGGACGAAGCTCAAGTTCAACGGAGTACCGTCCTAACAGATGAAGAGATACAGAGGAAGAAGACAAAGCAGAAACACTTGTTATCATATTACTACTACGACTGATACCCCCATCGCTCTTCCTAGTACAAAACTAATGATCAGCCTGGCTAATAAGGGTGTTGGAGAGAAACAGTATATCCACCACTTACCGTCAAGAATTAATTTAATTACTTTCTCAACATTTTTCTGCACACATAACTTTACCATCGACAATGTCATTTGATAATGTGTACTGTGGGATTTGATTAGTTGTTAAATGCCAACTTCACAAATACTGCAAGTTTATTTAATGTGGCTAAGGGGAATAGACAATTTTGGCCGAAACACCCTAACTCTCACTCACAAGGCAGAGAGAGACATCCATAAAGCACAGTCAGTGGTTCTTTGAAGCAGTAAATGGAGCTCCAGTGCATAGTGGCACCACTACACTGCACACAGTCCCTTCATGGCTCTTTGGAGGTTCCTGACTGGCTCTTCGTGCTTTCCTGCCCAAACAGTTGGTGAGATGTGGGATTTGCTGCTGAGTCACCGGTGTAACCAAAGCAAACAAACACAACCACGCACGTTCACTTGCTCAGTGTACTCCTAAGTGAATGACGATGCAGCACAGTTATTGTTTCACTTTGCCTGACAAGAATAAATGTCAGTGTAATATTGTAGTTATATAACTTCTATACAAACCTAGGAGGAGGGATGGGTTGCAAACAAACTTCCCTCATGCTATCCAATAAATGTTGCCTAATGTAGCCAGGTTAAAAGTTGTATATGGTTTTTAGTTAAAAAGTAATTTCATGAAGGGTTAAAAACATTTAATGCAATAAATATCGGTTATAGAGAGTTTATTTTATTAATATATTGTGTTTTATTTTGAAGAATTCATGGTACTAAGAGGAGGTGGTATCTGAGCATAACAGTAACCAGTGGTGGGCCATCAGGGCCAGTAAGGCCTTCTCTGCTGGCCTGAACTGAATCACTGACTTACGTTTGAATATTTTCCCATTAATCTTTTCAGATTATTCCTAATAGTCTGTACTCTTCATTTCATAGCGTGTCTCTGGGCTGTGGTGCTTCTCGCAACATGAGATACGTGCTGTTATACTGCCTTTCTGTATAATGTTGATGGTTTTTATAGCCGTGGCGTCATAATGATGGTAGTAAGAGGTGGTTTGATTGATTTGATTTGTTAGTATTCATGAGCAAAGGGAATGGACTTTTAGCCACAGTATAACTTATTCAGCTTCTTAGGCTTCTTAGGACCTTCTACCTCGGTGAAAGCGTGAGTGAGTGGGACTACTCCAATTCATGAAACCTTCCATCTGCATCTTCACCGGAAAACGCGGGACCGGTATTTACCACAGATTTAACTCTAACTATTCTATAAGGTACCATACGTTTACTTTGTTTGCTCTTCGGAGTGAAACGGCCATTAGTTTTGGGTCACCCCGCTCACAAGCATCGTACCAGGCCTGCAATGTTTTTTTTAAAAGAAGGTCTGCCGGCTGGTAGTGTGTGTATGTGTAAAGTGGGCCCACCTCATTTGGGTTAAGTGTGCATGTAGCGTACACGTAAAGGTAATTTTGAGTTGGTTTGAATTAATTCTTAATTCAAATTTTTTTGGAATTATTAACAGAAAGAGATCAAGCCATAGATATTTTTGTTGTCATTGTCCTTTATTTTTCTAAGTAAACCAAAGAAATTCATTATTTCTAAACTGATTCATGTCATATGAGTGATAACTCATTTACTTAAGTGTGTAAGAGGTAAATACCAGTGTGTTTAAAAGGTTTATTATATGATGATTAAGAGCAGGTCTTATGACATTTACATACAATTTATTTGATCTAATTCATGTAGTGCGGCTCACTTTGTATTAAAGTACAGCTATTTTGGGCAAAGCAATCAGACTTTTAATGACTAACTTGCAGAACTTGATTCCAATTGCATTGAAGATCTGTAATCTGGCCATACTTTATTCTTTATTGGTTGTCATGGTAATTCTTGTGGTAACCAAGGAGCTCATTAGTTATCACTCTTGTTTTATCCGCTTGATTCTAATATATGTACACCACTTTGAAGCTAATCCTTCTCCTGTGACAGTACGCATGCATTAGTAACCGAAATAATGAGGATTATGAAGAGCATAAAAAAAGACCCACAAGAATGTACCTCACTGTGATTATAGGTAATGATACTGCTGCAGCTTGGAGATAACAGTATAATCATTGTAATAAATAACCACAATAAAGAACGTTCTCCCAGTTATTACTGCTTCATTAGGACTAACTACTGCTTATTTAAAGCCTGAGAAGCCACATACCCTCATTGTTAACTTCTTTCGTGTGTCAAACATCAAACATCAGAAGATTCAGATCAGATTTTACAAGACAGAGGCTGACCAGTGAATTTAGGTAACGCTACAATCTGGATTTCAGCTGTCGGAGCCACTTGAGGCGTGGAAATGGTGGATGGTGAGGACAGGCATAAGATAGGAGAAAGGGTAAAGTTTAAAGGTTAATACCTCCCGGCAGCCCACACATGGATTTGGAGATAAAAAAATCTACATCGGGAAGTTTTTCCTGTGCTGCACCTCTGTGCACAGAAGCGCACGTGTTTATTTGGATTCTGGTAAAATAAATATCACGGAGAGTCAGGGGAACTGTGGAGCGGGTTGTGCTGTAACAGCATGGAGCAGGAAGAGAACCTTGCTAGATGTGGTTGAAGAGACGTATACTATCCTCCCTAATAATAAACTCATGAATAACAAATATATAAAGTCAAAATAGGGCTTCAATCCAAAATTAGAAAACAATCATATAAAAAATATGACTTAAACATTAAAAGACATAAGAATACTCAAAGGAAAGGAGGTCTATTTATTTCAGGCTTATATGAATGTCATTTGTCATTTTGTTTTTTCACGTGTATACCATGTATACCGTGTGTGTAAAGCTATAAAGTCAGGTTTCCGCTGTATGTTCACTGTATCTAGATGGGTATACAGTCCAGGATGCACGTGCAGCAGAGGATTGAAAAGTACATTGTCAGTATTTAGAAATGAAGCAACTTGCTGGAAACATTTCTATTTGCTTTTTTACTGCACAACACACGTATAGTTAGTATGTATAGTATGAGTAGTTAGTATGTTAGTATGCATGGACTTGTTGTTTGCCTACTGCATCATTTAAGAGCACAGAAGCCCACTTATTGTGGTTAGTAATGTTAGTATGAACATCCTGTGGTCTCCTATCAAATATGCCAGACATATGATGTATCCCCGATCCCTTGTGCCTGCAGTGCATAACAAGAAAAAAATCATATGAAACTGTGCAAACAAAATTTTAAAAATTGCCCGCCACCTTTTTAAAATCCAGGGTTCTGATAAGATCGCTATGGATATAATATAGATACTGTATAGCAGTATAGTATAGTGGTATCATTTTTACTGAGAATTTCAGGGATTGAACAAAATAATGAGGATTTCCATGTAAGTACAGCACAACATAACGCAGGTCTGAATCATCCTGATGTGGTAAACCCCGCCCATCTGCTACTCCTGGTGTTGACATGAAACAAACCGCCCACCCACCTGAGAGCAGGAACAGCGAATCCTTGAATAAAACAACCGTTTGATGTGTAGAAAATGGACATAAAATTCCTAATACTCTCAATATTTCTCATTCAATCCCCGGTGATAAATCTTCCCCTGATTGTGCACTGAGCGGCCCCCTGTGTGAATTCTATGCCTGGTCCAGGATTATCCCGATGTGACAGCTTTCAAGCCAGATTCCCGCAGTTTATCATTTAAACGACAGCGGGGGACATTTATCTCCACGGCTTATCGTCTCAGCCACGCGTACATGACACTTGTCTATTGCCGTCAGGGTAATATTCCATTGGTGATTCAGTTCAGCGCTTTGGTCTTCTCTATGTAAAACCCTCTTGTCTCTTATCTGCGTTAGTGGGGAAGGAATCTGATCCCTCATGAATGAAACAAAAGGGCGTTAAGTATCACAATCCGATCAATACAGAGGTCTGTTGGCAAGTGGCCCTCAAGACGAGTGCCAAGAATGCACAGGAGTGTAATCAGAGTCGGACTGGGGTTAAACTATAATTTATCTCAGTCTGTTTGGGTGCATGAAGAAGCAGGTGGTTCAGTGACAAAAGCAGCTGAAAGACCATGTTTAGTGATTATCTGAATGAAACACCTTAAGTCTTCACACAAAAGCCCCCAGTGAGCGACTGCAGTTTGGTGAAAACACAACAGCATTTCCTTTTCTGGCTCAGTGCCCGTGTTGCTATCTCTTGGTCAGCACTTTCAAAAAGAAACCGACAGGAGCTTGTTAGAGGATATCTACGAATTTATGACTGATCTAACGCTTCCTCCCTCAGCGGTCTGCGGCGCTCTGTCACTGCAGCCATTGTTGTTGTTGATGTTGTTCATCACTATTTGAACAGACCGACAGAGTCTATTGTTTCATATTTTGAGCCGTTTTAGCAGCCATTTATTTCACACTGTTAGACCCAGGTAAGGGGAGAACACAGGAAACAGTGATGTTAAAGGTGATTTAGTACCACGCTAAGCACATTAAAGCTACTTTTTTAAAGTTAATCAAGAAGATTTTATTGCCGTGCAACTCATGACTGGGATCATTTGCAGCTCTTCAATCACCATTAGCTTAGAAACCTTTTCATTTTGAAGCGTCGACTTTCTTAATGCTGCCTGTGTCTGTTTTTTCACATCTGTCCTGTTTGCTAATTGGCAATGTGTGAGAGAACAGCACGTCTCATGTTTCATATAACTGTACTGTTGTTTGCAGCTCCATCTTGTTGAAGACATCTTGATCTCAATGAGACTTCCCGCACAAAAAAGAAGGAATTAATTATGTTTTGTTCGCAGTTCAGTTGAATATGACAGAAACAGCTAAGCTAAGCTGCTGAGGAAGGAAACATGGAGTTGGTATCAAAACTCCACATGCCCCTTCTCTTTCACTTATTCTTTTTGCCTTGAGATCTGAAATAACAATCATTACATCAGACACCTTTGACTTTCATTAAAGTAACAAGAGCTCATTCTTCCTGGCAGTTAAAGCTACATGAGACAGGTTTGCACTTCAGTATCCTCAAATAGCTGCAGGAACAGATGGGTTGGTGGTGCCTGTACACAAAAATCCGATCTGATCATTTGCAAATAACAGTGCGAACAGTCTGTCTTAAAGATCTGATCTGAGACAAATCTGACTTGGCTGCAGTCTTGACTAAAGTCATGGAGTTCACAAGCAACAATGTGGCCACACTTGGTTCAGACCTGGTGGACTGATGCATTGTTATACAGCAGCACTGCAGTGCAGCTTTAAAGAGATGAAAAGAGCAGGGCTTTCAGTAATGCTCAGTAAAAACACCTTTTTTCCCATTTCAGGCCTCATGGCAGCAAAAAGTGTGCAGATTTTTGTTTGGTGATGTTTCTTTCAGCCAAGAGAATTTTGTGGCCAGTTTGTGATGCATCTGAAGTGCATCACACAGTGCCAAGTCAAAGCGTTAAAGAGAAGCCACCTATTTTATCAGTAATTTTTTTTATCAATTGCAGTGACACAGTTAGCCAATCACAGCCCATCACAGATCAAAACATGATGGATTATCATGGATTATCATGGATTATCACGGATTATCACGGATTATCGTGAAATTCAGGTACTTGGTCTTCCATCTATGCATTTAAGTGTGGCAGCTTTGGAAAAACCCTGTCCTGGCAATTACCAGCAAAAGTAAGTCAGCTGGACAACATATATATATACAGAACAAAAAAACCCCAAACAAAACACTTCACCTCAGCTTCAGCGCTCACCCAGCCAACGATTGCTCCTTTGGCTTCAAGTTTTAAAATTAGGCTTGAAGACCGCTCTCGTGGAAAACAAAGATTTTGGACAGGACCAAAAATAACTTAAAAACTTAACTACCAAAGAAACCAAAGTGGGACTGGATGAAAGCAGCTCCCATCAGGCGAGGATCCCTATAGGCCTTTTCCACAACATCACACACACATATGGCTGTGAAAAAGGCCTGTAAATGACAGATGTGTGCAGAAGCAACAAAGAAAATGTTTAAAGAAAAGGGGATATGGTTCCAGACCATCTTCCCAGTCAAAATATGGGAGCTGCGATCCAGAGAGGACCTGTATCCAACACAGCTAAAGAAATTCAGTGACGGGTGAATGCTTTGACTTCTGAATATGTAGGCAGTGTATATCTTCTGGAATAATGCTATTGTAGTTTATGGTTAATGTTGAATTTTACAGAATAGACTCTAGTTACATGTTTTTCCTTAAAAAGTCTTCTTTCAGTCTTGATCTTAGCCACTGTTGCTTTTCTTGACTACAACACACACAAAAATATCACTCAACAGTCTCCCACTTTGAGGTAAAGGCATTACAACACCCCCTGCTACTGCACCATATACTCACTAACCTTGAGAAATAAAAGAAAAGCCAGGAAAAAAATCATTAGAAAAACATCTCTGGTCCCATTAAGGGCCGAGTCTGACCGAGATCCAATATCAAATGCTCACACGGGCTGCGGTACCTTGGAGTAGAGATATATTCGGTCTGTGTACTGGCTGGCGCAGAACTGCAGGCCCGGGTAGACGGGATGTGCGGCGCTGGCGTCTTCTCCATCATTGCCCTCATCATCGTCATTAGCATCAGCAGCAGGAGACAGACACACAGCAGCTCTCCGGTCTGCAGGGAGAGAGGCAGAGGCTGACTAATATCTCACTGAGTATACATTATTGACTCATTATTGGCTTTCACAGCTTTATTGGTACCTCTGTTTGCTCCACTGGTGATGCAATGACTAGCAGAGACATTAAACTCCAGCAGCTTTGGAGATTTATTATACAGAGAACAATATTGAGAAGATATGACATTTGTAGCAGATCATTGAAATGTGCATACGCAGTACATGTTTGAAGAAAAACTACCTTATATTTAGGTTTATTGCTTTCAAGCATTTGATTATAAAATCTGAAATGAACACACTTAGGTAATTATCTTTGACATTTCCATATAAAAAGGAATGGTTTTGTTCTTTCTATCACTGGTTGATTTAACAACACACCTACATGTGGAGGACTGCCTGACCACTTTCTTCTTTTGTGTTTCTAAAAGCAGCGAGAGCAGGCTGTTTTGAATAAATAAAAGAAGGATTTTCCAGCACCGACAAGCATGGCTTTCTGGCACCGAAATGCTGCCGAAATATTAGAATACAAGTGCTTAAAATGACTAATATCTTCAATTAAGCTTGGGCCTGATTGGACATTCACACCACATGCTGGTTATTGGTCTTAACTTAAGCTTCTGGATAAATGTGAGGTGAAGAAATCAGTCAAATCATGTTTCACACCACCCTCTAGTTTGATGACTGGTCCAACACACAGGTGTTTGGTTCAATCTTTCCAACTGAAATATGGCTGCCAGACATTTTAGACTTGTCAAAACATCAGCGACATGCCTCAGATTTCGCAATGCATAAAATTTATGGAGCTGTGTGACAGAGTATGATCAGCTAGGATTCACAAATCAGGATGTTTCCTAAAAGGCTGAACCACTCCTTTGATGTTGTGTAATACTGTGCAGCTACACAGAGGGCCCATTTCTTGGACAGAAACATCCCAATTTATTTTTCACAAGCTCACTCATGAATTTGCTGAACAACAGGATAGAAACGCAGCAAGACGGCGGAAAGAGAGCGAGAGAGAGAGAGTGATAAAATGACAGTCGCGGATGGAGAGAAATGGAGAAAGAGGAGAAGAGAGAGCAGGTCATTAATGTCAGCTATGTAGCTCGCTCATCCTGCCAGCATCTAGCAGGAAAAGGTCAGGCGGTGGAAATGAGACCGCTCCTGCTCGACCACGCTTCATTTAGACAATGACCTATAACACTCTGATAATACTTGCCTTAAATCACTTCGCGTGGCCAGTTGTCTGCCTTGTCTGTGTGTGCGTTCGTGAGAAGGTGTGTGTGTGTGTGTGTGTGTGTGTCCATTTGGCTTGCTAATGGGGGAAAATACTGACACGGGCTGATGCCTGTGACACGAGTGTTCCCATCGAACAGGTGCTGCCATGTACCTGCACCGGCTCTCTGGTGCTTATGGGACACAATCAGCTTTTATGGTGCAACACTAGGAGGGAGTGACAGAAGAACACAGTGGAACAAAGACATCCCTCCCATCATGCTTTGAAGGTGGGCCAGAAGTGAGCAAGGTTAACATTATGGTACGACGGCAAGATAGAAAGTCATATTACAACTACTTTGAACTGATATCAGCAAGGCAGTAAAGGCCCTGCTTTAAAGGGATAGTCTGGATTAATTGAAGTGGGATTCTATCAGATTACCCATAGTTAATGAATTACTTACAGTAGATTGTGGTTTGGAGAAGCACACAAAAGTCCCGGGTGTACGATCCACCATCTACTGCAGGTTATACACTGACTAGGGATAAGTTCCTTACACAACCACACTTCAAAATTCCAAACTATACAAAGATACACATACAAAAAGCCCAGTTTGGGTTATTCTGAATGAGAGATTTCAGTATTTTGCATTAGTGCTTTTCTTATTGGTTTGTGGGTTCAGTTGGATAAAGGAGATATCAAGTACCTACATGCCCCAATCAGGATTTAGCAACATTTGCATCAAAGTGTGGTGACAATTTGAGAGGTGTTTTGTGAATATGCGTCCAAAATTGTACCAAAAAAGTGCTTAAATAGAAATTTAGTATTCACATCGACTGAATTGAGAACCAGGCTTACGTCTCTCTAGTTGATGTCTGGATACATTTTTTTTTTTAAGCATTACTATATGTAATGCAGTAATTTAATCAGTAATCAGTCCAATGTCATGTCATACTCACCACTTCACTGCTCTGAGTTTTACACAAACGCTGTTTGTCATTCACAAAGTCCAATAACTTCTACTCTGCTGTTTTTTTTTAATCGCTACTAAGCCACAGTCAATGAATCTCAAAACATCCTGCACCAGTGGCTATAATTTGAGACGTCAGCTTTAATTTGAGAACTTACTGTCATTACATTCCCCAGCCACTGATTTGATGCTCAAACTTTTTTTCTGTGTCAACATGAGATCATCCTGTCAATCCCTCTCTTTGACCTATAATATAAGTCAACATCTTTCATTTTTCTGTTTGCTGTCCTCATAGGTGTCTCACAGGAGTCTGGTACACGCTGTTCTGCTCTCAGCCCGGCTTCAGCTGGAATGGGCCACTTTGTGTCTGAAAATACCAAAAAGACCAGACGGAAGCATTGTGCAGCTCTACAAACCTGGAACCAAAGCATTTTTAGGACACTAGCATTTCACAAAATCCCATCCATCTGTCCTTCTGCCTCTGTAATGAAACCTAGCAGCTCTGCAATGTGCACCCTATATTTGTTGTAAGCAGTTTTTTTCCCCCCTTCCCCTGTTTGCAGTGGCGGAACGGGCCAGCTGCATTAAGTGGGCCATTTATACGATGGGGGCAATTCATCTTACAAAGCCGTCTTATTAGACTGTCACTTACACAGTATGAACAGTGCCTTCAAAACACCCCAAGGGATTTATCTGTTATTTTACTGCGAGAGAAAGAAAACAACGCCTAATTGGACTGAGTCATCTCATCTTCAGCAGGATCGAAACAAAAGAAATATAAATTAAAAAAAATTCTAGCGCCGCATTTCAAGTATGAAAAGGTTTGGTGTAGCTGCTGCTGCTGCAATGTTTGAACCAACATCCGAAAAATCATGCAGCCATGTTTAAAAATGTTTGGGTCATGCAGATAGATGGAGCGACAGACAGTGAAGGGAGAGAGACGGGAGAGGTGGAGGAGTGATTGCCTGTCTGTGCTGTGAGGAAAGTAATCTCAGAGCAATCAAGAGGTGGGGGCGGACGACAGCTCTGCGGTTTGCCTTCTAAAACCACGGGCAGGTAGAGGAAAATCATTAGGCATCGCTCCTGACCCCATAGGTCACTTTTATTGGACAACCGCTGGGTTGCATACTAAACCCACGCTGACAGAGACACACTTTCTATGGCGTCCAACTAACAAACTGACTAACCACAAACAGGACAGACACACAGACAGACAGACATTCGTAGTCTCCAGGGAAAAGTACATACCCGAAGGGGAGGTGGGGGCCAAGTTGGTGTCCAGCAGTGTCTCTTTAGTGCTGCCATTTCTGATCGACAGTGAAGCTTTTATCTCTCCCCTAGAGCCGCTCTAAATGGAGGTGTTTTTTTCTTTTTCTTTTTTAAAGAAAGCGGGCCTTTCGCTCGCCTTTAGTATTTTTTCGGCTGAGAGTTTGGGGGGTGGGGGACAAGGAGCGCAGGAGGCACTGCTGGGGAATTCAATCCTAGACTGTTGGGGGGCACAGGTAGCTACAGAGATGGGAAATTAACCACTCTAAATCTCTGGACACTAATAGATGTCAAAGCATGAGTGGTGTGTGTGCGTGTGTGTGTGTGTGTGTGTGTGTGTGTGTGTGTGTGTGTGTGTGTGTGAGAGAGGCTCTGAAAGGAATCTGCCAAGTTGTTGCACAGTGATCTTAAGATGTTAAAGGGTAATAGGGGTTGATAGCTTGCTTTGTGGCTTGTGTTCATTCCTATGTTAAGTATTTTACAAAGAAGCTTTACAAACAGTTGTGAACTGCTACCAGCTCACTTTCATCCTTCAATAACTCTGCCCCAAAATGTCTGCATACTATCAGAGGCAACACCCAGGTCACAGGCTTTTCTTAGACTCTGCTAGTCTGGCAATTTTTTTAGAGCCCTTCATATTGCACACGGTGTAATTAGTTCTTTGTAATTAGCGCAATTTATTGCTTTGCGTATCCCTTTGAGACACAAGTACTTGAACACAGAGGTCTTAATTTGCAATATTACACACTGTGTAATTGGGAATTTGTTTCTTCACAGCCCTCAGAGACTTGCAGACATGTACACATATAACCTGAATGGACGGGGAAAGCAGGGAAAGCAGCTTGTGTTTCAGGGAACAGTTTGTGACGAGAGGAGACTTTTGCATTTTATGTAATTATAGCTCAGTCCACTTTATTACAAAATAGCCAATCAGAAGCTCATCAGTTGCCAACTGGACAGTGATTTAACCTCAAACTTTGTGTGTATTTTGTTTCTCCAAGCAGGGCTCTTGTTTTAACACACTGCACTCTGGGGATTAGTGAGATTTTACTCAGTATCTCAGGTAGCACCCCGAGAGCCGAAATTGGCAATATCCCCAACTAGACACTAATAATAGTAAGAATAATAATGCCCTGCCACATATGGAATGAGATATAGTCCCTTATTGGTTTAAAGTGATAATATTAAACAACATCATATGGGCAGGTGACAATGCGGCACCAGGCAATTTCCCTAGATATGAAAAGGAGAAGATTGCAGGTGGGATTACCCTGTGTGTGGTCAGGGGGGTGGCAGCCGCCACGGCCAGCGACGATGTCGTCTCGCTCTCCCGCTGATTGTTTGCCTTGGAGCCGCTGCTTGTCCTCCTCCTCCTCTGCTTCACCTAGTTTCTGTTTGTCTTTTGGAGGCTCATCCTCCTCCTCCTCCTCCTCCTCCTCCTCCTCCTCCCCCTCGCTCTGTTTGTCTTTGCGTGATTTCTGAAGCTGGGCTTTTCCCCTGCTAGGCTCTGGCTCGCTGTCGGAGCTGGAGAGGACAACGCATGCTTGGTCCCGCTCGGCTGAGGTGGGCTGCTCAGGCCTGGGTGGCTCTGAGCCAGCAGAGAAAGAGGGAGGGAGAGAAAGATGAAGATTACTTTATTGGCCGAGTTGCACAGTGTAATCAGACTTTGAAGAGTTTCATTCCCTGGCGAGATATCCATCATCTAAAGAGTGTGACAGTGTGACACAAAGGCTTCTGACATGAAAGTAAAACTCAATATGGCTCATTAGTGATGTTATTAGCTATCATAAGTCTTTTACTGGCAATTTTAGAAGATGTGATTGTTTTAAAATGGGTAAACATTGGCAGGGATAAACACATCCAGCTCTTGTTTGGGATGATCTACATTTTCCAAGCATTTACAGTGCACATAAAACATTGTAAGGGGTGTTTTTTTAAATCATTGTATTAAGTATTCTTGGTAGATGATTGATTGCTACATAGTGACTGAGGGTCAGCTGTGCTGAGGCTATGCTAGCTTTGTCTTTAGAGTCTTGCTCAGCAGCACGTCGGCAGTGAAGCAGCTGCAGATGTAACACCTGCCAACCCCCCCTTTTCAACAGCTCCGGGATCTAACAGCCAATATAATTTGCCAGGAGAATGAATTATTCTCGTGTCACATTGTTTTGTTAATTGCCCGCCTGCATCATGTGCAATCAAACCTAAACAAAATAATTGTCAGCGATTGCTGCATCTGTGCAGCGCTCCAGCCGGGCGCAGTGAACAGTATTGCAACAGCTGATGGCGGAATGCCAATCGCATCTCTTGCTTTAAAGAATGAGCTCAGACGGGCTTCAGAGCCTGTTCTGCAGTTCCACTCTTAAATCATTCATTTGATTTTCATTCATAGTGAATGTTATAATTCTGTGAAGGTCAATCAGAAATCTAAGCCACAAAAATGTTAATGGATGCAAGGATTATTCCATTGCCATTCACAGACTCCTCATTATTTAAAATTTTACTTTTAAGTAGAGTGTTTTGAGGTACTGCCACTCAGAAACCGAGGGTTTGGTATTATTTCTGTTGGCCGCAGTTCTGATAGCTGAAGCAATAAAATCATCTTTAAGTAGTGCTTTGCGTCAAATTGTAGATTTCTTTAGAGTGAAGAGGGATAATGTACAGCAAGTGATGGTCATTACTGCAAAATCAGCCCTAACAGGGTGATGCAGGACCCCGATGCAAAGTTTTGAATCACCCTAAAGGTGTGCGTTTCATTGCTTGCTGTACATTATCCCTTACATGTAAATGTCACATTCAGTCTGAGAAGAACTTCTTCAGGAGAAGTGCTACACAATTTCCTTTCCCTACTTTCCTAGCTAAATTTAAATCATATCCTTTCACATTATTTGTTGAACTCGAGGTGTGAAATCTAACAAGACAGTAAGTTGTGAGACTCTGGGACGCAGAGGGCTAATTAGTGATCCTGCCTCTCTGTGGCTTGTTTCTTCAAAAGGCCAGCCTCTAGTCGGCTCCCTCAAATGTCATCTGAGTCTCCGGGCTCCTGGCCCCGCCGCTGCCCCCCTTCGCTAACAAGCCGAGCGAGACCGCGGAGAGACGGCTCAATTTGTGTTAAGCTGTCCCCACAGAGGAAGATGTTAACGGGGAAATCCTACAGGGCCGTGCCTCGACTTTACCAGACAACCCCCTTGTTTTTCCCCCCAATCAGGGCCCCATTATGCCTGTAGTGGCTTGATAAGATCCCAAAATTGAGTCTCTCACTCACTCGCATACAAACATGCTACTACACACAGACACATTCAAAGAGCATGTGATCCTACGCGTGAGCCAACGGCAATGAGGATTCACATGAAAAATAATGCACTCCAGTTGTGGAAGAGAACAGGAGAAGCTTTCATTGCAGTCTGCAGGGAGTGAAACAGCTGCAGCCTGTGGCAAAGAAGTATCAAAGAATAGGAAAGTACTGGGTTCTCAAATACCTTATGACATCAAACAGTTAAAGATTTGACTGGACTTTGTTGTTACATCCAAAAAAATCTGTAAAAAAAAAAAAAAAAGTCAGGACAGAGATAAAGTGCTAGCTGAAAGGTGTAGAGAGCCAGGAGATAACCAAAGTGCCCTCCTCCTGTATGCCTCTCTCACAGCGGGCACTGAGAGACAAATTGCTGGTCTGCCGGTAAAATACTTAAAGGACTGAACCGTGCCCACGCTCTTGGCCTGAAAAAGCTGCTAACACAGGAATTCAACATCACTGATTCAACCCGCAAACGGCTGAACAGAAGCCGTCTGGCTGTTTACTGGGGCTGAACCAACTTGAGGAAACAGTTCGGACTAATCCACCTGAGGTGCCAAACCCTGTCACATAAAGGAGGTTATAATCCGTGACAGTTTGATTAAAAACAGTTCTCCATTACTGGCGATATGGCACAACAGTGATTCAATTTGTGTCCCATTAATGAAAGCTGTTGTTGCTTAACACCTGGAATTTGGTCACACAGGAAATCAGCTCTAAAATGAATATAATAGATGATGGCGAACGCGGCTGAAGAGATAAAGCGAAGAGTGCCATCTACAGAAAGTTCAATCTCACAAAAAGTACAAGGGGTGGATTCTCTGTTAGCATACCTGGCTGACAAGCTTGTCACCTACAGTTGCAACCTAGCGTGTATGGGAACCAAGATGCTACATCAGAGTTAAGGCAGGACTGGAAAGCCTTACAGATGTAGCAACGGTAGCTGAGGGAAAAAAGGGCTTAGCAAAGGGTCAATTTGTCACTTTGGCATTTGATAGCCAGCTTCTAGTCTGATATTTCGGTTTCAGCTTCAATACTATTCATGGAATGATAAAAACCTTTTTACTTTCATGCATCTGATTATGGTACTTTTCATTCTGGTACCAACGCCTCCTGGCACAACAGACCAAAATCCTTCTGCATGCTGACTATTTTTCCTCTCCAGCTGCTGTCTTGTTGTATTTTTGCCACGCTGTTCAAATCAACAGACAGTGAAAGCCAAATACTTGTGATACTTCTTCTGTTCCTTTACTTTAAATATGAAGCCCTGATGTCCTTGCATCATGTGTTGGCATCCTGTGATGTGAACACATCTTAATACCAGCGACACAACTTTCTTTACCGTCATTGTGAGGAACTGCCGCTCTTGAAGGGATAACGTCTCTCACGTCATACTATAGGCCCTGACCCGATTATTTTCTTACATTTTCACAAGCTGAGGGCTGCAGTGCCAAGTTGAGAGATATATCCATAAATACAGTTGTTATTTTTCAGCACACTCTGTCATTTACAAATTTAGCAGGTTGTTAAATTCCCCGTCTAGCGAGCTGACACAGCCTGCTGCTGTGAATGCAGAGTGCCGCTTGTGACAAAGAAGAGAGTGTGATTGCTGAATAGTTATCAAGCATCTGCTGCAGCTGAGCATGAAATGGGGGGTGATTTCTGTTAAAAAATATGTATGTGGGTGAGTGTGTAGGTGTGTGTTTTTGTGCTGCTCAAAGGCTGAGGTACTGGTTGTTTGAACTGTGTGTTTTTAAGTGCGCTATCCTCCCTACCAGTGAACTGAGCAGCAAACAAACCTTTAGCATAGCCAATATTTACTGTATACATATAGATCCTTTATTAGCATAACAACTGTTGAGCGTCATTAATGCAGACAGGTGAGAAATTGAATGTGTTAAGAACACAATTTTGAAATAAAAATGTCACACTGGATAACACATATGTGCTGTATATGTGTTTGTGGAAAGATAATCATCTTGATCAAAAGACTCTTTGTGCATCTTATAGCAACACACTGGCTGCTTCCTCCTCCAAAGAAGGATGTTAGTGGTGAAACAGTAGCAGCTTGTTTCTAAACACAGCACCTGTCTACATACAACATCTCTGAAGATCAGGTCTCATTAGTGCTTGTTCGAAAAAACAGAGAGAAAAACTTTTCTTTTTCTTTTATGACACTTTAGTTTGATTTCATTATGAAATATGAAGGCCTGCACTTAGTCCGACAATAAGGGGAAAACAGTTGACAGCCAAGGAGCCAGAGGTTATTTTGTTTCCTCTTCACTGTAAGGGCGAGCTGTGCTGTTGAGCAGTCCTAAAATATGTCTTCAGGAGGAGCGTTTCAACATTTTGGGATATACACTTTCTCTCTTTTCTTGGGAATAAGTGTAGATGAGAAGATTGATATCAAGCATGTATTGGTATGCTAAACATGAGGCTACAGCTGGGAGACAATTAGCTTAGCTTGGCAAAAAGACTGGCAGCCTGTCTAACAAAAGGCCTAAATCTTCTACAATAATTACCACATTGTACCACACATACAATGTGCTAGTTACTTAGAAAGAAGTAGTTAGCAAGGAAGTTCTCCTCCGTTTGTGGTTTAAACAAACATCATGTAAATCAGGGAGCTTTCGAGGTGCAAGTAGACATGTTTTTGATCTTTGGAGTTAGCCACGCTAGCGGTTTCCCATTATTTCCTGTGGTTATATAAGCTAAGTGCCTCCCTCCTCCATAGTCAGCGCACAGATATGAGAGGTATTGATCTCCTCATCTAACTCTCAGAAATGTTTTCCCATAATATCTCTTCTAAATAATTTTCAACACCAGGGAAATAAAATCTATTAATTATCAATAAGTCCTTATAATTTCCTATTTTTGTGGCTTTTTTTAGATGCATTCTTTCTTTTAGCTTCTCTCCCTACAAGTAATTTTGATTTCAACATGAAACATAAAAGCCTTTATTTGTCAGACAATAGGGGAAAAGATCCATTTACTGTGTTGCACTGCTGAGCAGTGAGAAGACACGATTTCATTAAGAGAATGTACAATAAGTAAACGGGCAGTGATCTCTGTATTTACAAAGCAAACAAAGAGCCTCAAACAAAGGGCCTTCACTGTTATTTCATTCAGTATAAAGTATATTAGCCTCACATGGCTTTTTGTTCAATGAATCATCTTTGGTGTAGTATTTCTTCCTGTTGATTTTCAGTGGGAGGATGCAACAAGAGCAAAGTCCGATCCAAGTGCGTAGATGTAGAAGTTTGACTTTAAATTAGAATATCAATGCCGCTCTAAAATTCAGTGGAACGTCCTGCATTAAAACTAATGCCACTTAATATCACCGCTGCTGAAACTGTGCATCGGATCTTGGGATATTTTTTTTAAAGTCATCTCTGAGCCCATCTGATGCATCTCAGACATTTAAAGAGCATGGACCTGCAGCCTGCCAGGTCATAACGACTTCCCTCCCCTCCCTTTTGCAAGATACAATCATAGGCTGTCAGAGATATCAGCTAGAGCTGGCTCAACTTTTCCCAACTTTGTGCGAGACATTTGCAGCAATAGTAGGCGCCTGTTCTCTCTCTCTCCCTCTGCTTGACAGGTGAGAATTATACTGTGTCCTTGTCATCTGCAGACAGAGAGAGAGAGAGAGACAGACAGACAATATTCTCGGAGCAGAGCTATTTCAGACTGGGAAGCCTGCCTCCATCTTTTGCTATCACGCATCCCCATCTGGTGAAATCTGTAATGCTGTTCAAAAGTATTATGTCAACAGACTACTACGATTGGTAATGACAGGAAGGAAAATAAAGCTATGAATGGATCTCAGCTTTAGGTGCTTCATTTCAAGCGAGAGATGATGGAACCCAGTTTGTTTTGTAATCAGTGGAATGAGATTTGTGAATTAATAAACAACTAAATGGTGGAAAACAGAGGCACACACACACGCTAGGGGTGGAAAGATGATTAGTTAACAATCGTTTCTTAATTCTACCTGTTCTGATGCCAGAAGAAGAGCGCGGGACCTCGCACACCTCGCAGTAAGGCAACAGGCTGCTGTTGGAATAGGTGCAGGCCCCACAGCTCCAGGTTTCAGTGGTGGTGTTGGGCTCCGACAGCTTCCGAGGGACCATCAAGAATCCGTGGGTGCCAGGGCTGCTGGAGCTGACCCGCCAGGCCGTCGACCTCCGCTTCCCCCCAGTTCGGGACCTGGGGCTCGGGCTGGGCTGTGGCGTCCGGAGCCTCTTCAGCTGCGGGGAGAAGTCCAGGTCGGGTGCGGCGGAGCTTTGGATGCAGGACTCCTCTTCATTCTCCTCTCTTTTTTCACAGTTTGTTCCACTTCCAGCTGGTGCGGCAGTCGTCTCTGAGGATATAGAGGGAGATGTTTCTTCATCTTGTGTTCTCCTCCTCTTCTTCACCTGGCTGGCACTCGGGGAGAAGAAGGAACGAATGTCGTGCTGCTTCTCTTTCTCAAACTAAGAAAAAAAGATGGGAGCTCAAGTTAGTTTGTGTCACTACAGCCCACAGTTAACATTTATTACATGAATGATGGCCTTCAATCTGTCTGCACAGTAACACAGCATGTGTGGCACACGGCATCTCCAGCAACATTTTCTATTGCGTAAGTTGTATCTGGTAACAAAGGAAAGAATAAGATAATAATATGAAACCAGATGAATAATAATAAACACAGAAAATGTGCACAAGGAACTGAGAAAAAATACGAAAACTCTAAAAACGGACAACTCTAAAACGACATATCTGTTATTATTTAAATTTAGATGAGCTCCGAAATTCTCTCTTCATTACTGCATTCAACTCTGTATTTAAAAAAAAAAAAAGCCTTGAAACACTTGGGCAGCAAATCTCGACATTACCATGGTTACCCCACTTCAAATGCGATCGTTTTAAAAACTGCAATATCTTTAAGAATGTTTGGTGCAGTCATTTACAATCTGGTTCCTTCCCCTGTGAAGGACTTTATTAAGTGACAAGATCTGTTATTATGAGCGACAGTTTTCCTCTCACAAGGTTTTCGAAAGGTTTTGCAATTTCTAATGTTTTATAGTAACTGCCTTGTAATTTAATGCAAGTTTTGACTTTCTGTTGTTATGTACTGCTATGTAATGTACTGTCTGCGTGAGGACTGGGAGTGAAACGTAGCCTCATTCAATCCTGTTCCTTTTTGTAAGTACCTCAGAAGTACAAACAAAGAAGGTCAAATAAAACCACCCTTTGCTACTGATGATGCACATAAACTCACATGAGTGAAGAACACGTCCTCTTTGACATTTCCTGTGTTTCCCTCCACTGGCAGCACCATCTCACTGGGCGTCCACGTGTTGGCAAAACTGAGGAACTCCCACTTGTCCCTGTCGCCCTCGTCGGCCTTCAGGTATTCCTTCCTGCCATTCAGGGTGCTGCCGGTCACCGTTTCCTGAAAGACAAAGTTCCACACTACAGTTCTCTGCTTTCACATTTCTGTTTGGTTTCACCACCAAACCTTATGATGGTGTGATTAAAGTAACTGGTTCTGTAATGAGCAGACCATCATCGGCAGAGTAAGAATATTATTGGAATAATTCAGTTTTAATTGCAAATTTTGACATCTGTGATTATCAGTGTGAATCCCCAAAGTCTGCTCTCACATGCAAATCAATTCCACTGATGCCTCTAAGTTTATTCATGTATGCACACTGTATATCAAGCCAAATACAACAGTAAACATCAACAGCAACACTGACAATAAAGCAAAGTGTTATATGTATATGATACGTATATGGAAGTGTGATCACGTGAATTAAATTGATCATTAATCAGTTATGTCTTTGTATAAATGTTTTATGGGGTTTTTCTGGTGATTTGTCGTTCAAATTACAACACAATGAATGTGTGGTGAGGAATTTGAAGTCTGGCACACGTTTGTTGCTGTCGTGTCACCCACAGCACCTTCCTGTTGAGCATGGACCACATGGCGGTGTCGAAGGTGCCCTTGGCGATGAGGTAGTGCACGTTGACCGAAGAAGTCTGTCCAATGCGGTGGGCTCGATCCTCAGCCTGCTTGATGTGGCCGGGGTTCCAGTAGAGCTCTGCGAACACCACGTGGCTGGCAGCGGTGAAGGTCAAACCCTGGAGAGGACACACACACACACACACACACACACACACACACACACACACACACACACACACACACACACACACACAAATACCTCATTCAACCACCCTAAATGGAACGCTCTAGCCCACATTGAATGAAATTTAATTTGTTGAAATCCTTTTAATGACAGAATCTTAGCAGCTAATTACCGTATAAGTGCTTCAAGCGCCTACTTCCTTTGATTGGAATGCATAACATTTCTGCACGTATTTGGTCAGTAATTCAGGTCGACAATTCAGTTTATTATTAAGAATAAATCACATTTTCAGCCTTTATTTCCACTTGCACAAACCTTGGTTATGATTCACTGCAGCCAACAACAGTCATCATTAATTCTAATTTGGACAAAATGCCTCTATGTTGCCTATTTGTTGTTGCCTTACAGTATTTCATTCTAGCCAATAAAAAGTATTTGCACCAAGCCTTTAAAATCATTATTAGACATTTCTGTTAATTAAATTCAATCATTTCTCAATAACTATTCCCGGATATGAAGTGTGATTTTTCATTACTTTCAAGTGTCTTAATTTGAACAGCAGATTTTGTTTTCGGCTCAGAAAATTTGTGAGTATATGTATTATCACTTAATTAAAAGAAACTAGAATCACCGCCTTGCAGCTGGATGCCTCCACCAACCAGTCAAGCTGCAGTTTCCATCTATATCTGTCCAGACTCATATAATACATGTAGTGAGGACTTTGGATGACATACAATCAGCTGAAGCTCAATATCAGCAAAACCAATGAGCTTGTGGTGGACTAGCGGAGGAAGAGGAGGCCTCCTGTCCTATTGAGGAAGTGAAGAGGGTGGACTCATACGAGTACCTCAGGGTCCAATCAATAAAAAATCTGGACTGGACTCACAACACTGAAGCCCTCATCGGAAAGGGACAGAGTTGCCTGTTTGCTGTACAGACTGAAGCCCCTTGAAACAAATTTTTGATTTGTGATATGGGGATAGAGATTTGACTGGCTTTGTTCTTGTTCTTCTGTATGTCTGCTACTGTGTAAGTCAAATAAGAACTAAATTCCTTGGATGTGTTCACATGTTTGGCCACTAAAGCAGATTCTGATAGAACACAAAGTTGTAGCCACGACAGTAGACGATGCTTCAAATTTGAAGAAATTCTCTCAAGGTGTTCCTATGATATTACGTTCAGAAGAATGAGACTGAGAGATGTGAAGGTGCTGGGAAAATCCAAAGACATAATGCCTTCAGCCTTGGTGCAGCCAGTATGGAGGCACAGAAATATCATACATCAGTGTTGTAGAGTACATATGTGTTTGTGACACTTTTCCACTAGCACCTACTCGGCTCGGCTCGGCTCGACCTTTATGGTTTTCCATTAGGTGATAGTACCTGGTACCGGGTACTTTTTTGGTACCTACCCGGCGGCCGTTTTTATTATTTCTGTGAATGAGGTAAACGGCTACACGCAAACCAAACACTCCATGTCCTCAGTTGTGTTTGTGTCGCATACAAATTACGCCGCTGGAGTTTCGGGCCGCCTTGCTATGACGACCCCACCCACTCTGAGGTGGGACGCTACTGTAATGGAAAACGACCCAAACCGAGTCGAGTTGAGGTGAGTCGAGTCGAGTAGAGCTAAAACTGTGGAATGGAAAAGCGCCATAATAAGAGCAACGTAAGTTCACTGTGACTAAGGAGAAGACTTTGGTTTTAATTACATTTACTGTTAGAGTACCTGGCCGGCTGCCTGGATGCTGAGGATGGCCACCCGTGTCTCTGGGTCACTCTGGAACTTGTGGACCAACTGGATTCTTTCTGACGACGGCACACTGCCATCAATACGGATATAACCAGCCTGGAACGACAGAGGCAAGAATGGGAAAAATGAATAAAAGGTAAATTCAGTTAAAACTGGACGACACACAGCCATACAGCAACACCTGCCATGTGCGCAGATGATGAAACACCTGCAGCACAGAACTGCTTGAATAAAATGCTGATTTTTAGAATTATTTCTGCTTCATTCAGAGAAACGAAAATAGCTGGAAAGCTGCACTAACACACAGTTTCATATTAACAAAAATAAAGATGACAAGTTGAAAAGTGAAAAGGGTTGCTATTAATAACAAACCCACTCTTTTAGCACTCTTTTAGCTCATTGTTTTGGTTTTCTGGCCAGCAAACAGCACTACTGTCAAGCTTAGGAAAACCCACTACACATTACATGCCCAAAACCAAATTGTACAACACTGGCAGCTAGCTTGTGAACCAGCAGCCAAAGTGCCAGATATTTCCCTCAGGGATTGATGGAGACCAAAAATAGAGCTATAAAGGAGCAAAACTTAAGTATTTTTTGCCTCATATAGACGTGTCATGTTATCTATCACAGGTGTACTAGCCTAGAGGAGTAGTTTGGCTGCCATCTGAGTTGCATCTGCAAATAACTGGAGTAGATCATGTAAGAGTGGTTGTTTCCTCATTCTATTGAATTTATGAAAAGTTTGCACAGTTTGCGAGGGACCACGCTGTCCTAAAAAGCCTCTAAAAAGCTAGTGCAGATTTGTGCTGTCACATTAAAGGTAGGGAGCATGTCATTAACCTGCATTCTACAGTGTAGATATTAATGACAGATGTATGAATGAACACGCCACAGAAAACACGAGCAGAGGAGCAGCATTGAATTAGTAACAGTGAGTAAAATAGCTTCTTTCAAATTGAGAGGAACAGGAACAGAAGAATATTTAGTAACATTTTAGAACACCAAACAAAGAGCAGCATCTGCGTGTTCATTAAACCTGAACTTGACATTCACCGAGCTGCTAATGCACTGTGGCGGCTGCACTCTTTCAATTTGGGTCCATCGGTCCTGCGGAGCTGCTCAGTGGCCGACAGTAGGAGAGCGTGTTCGCACTGTGCAGCTCCCACGTGTGAATGTAACTGTGACTGCATGAATATGAAGCAGAGCCTTGCTGAGAAAGAACAGAGAATAGAGGTCTGTTTGACTTTTCGTGGAGAAATAAAGGTCAGATACACATGCTCACATTGAACCAAGTATCCAGGTTCAAACAATACCTCAAGGCCATAAATCAACCTGCTGTTACATCAGAACTGTTTGTCTCTTACATTTAGTGCACCATATATGTTGATTAAAACATTCAAAACTTTGTTAAACAAGCCCTCCGACCAGTGTGACACCAGGTGAGAAATGGGAAAAGTAAAGGTGTGAAGCATAAAAGCAGTGATAACGTCATGCGATTGGAGCAGTCACTCATCTCTGCCGTGCTTCTCATCACAGCGCGTTGCCTGTCGTTCCTTTTTTAGCCCATCTCTGTTAATTGGTGAGTGCGAACGCACCAGAGAATGAGCGCCTCACGGAGAGAAAGTGTTATCGCACGTCATACCGCTGCATTACATTCAACCAACACCTCCTCGACCCCTGTGACACACAAGCACACGCACACACACACTTGAACTCTTTCACAGGTTGCCGTCGCCGAGCTAAGATATCGTTTGCTTGTGATGACTTGTGAAATACGCCTTGGGAGATTAGTTGTGGAAGTAAACTTTCTGAAAGAGAATAAGTAGACTTTTCATCAAGAATGAGGACAATTTATCACTCTTAGATGACAACTAATAGATGTTCCTCATTTAAGAGACGTTGAATAATAGACTTCCTCTATTGTGCTATAAAATACATGTTAAAAGTCTAAATATCATACCTGCATCACACTGTACATCTGCATTTAGGTTATAAGTATAAGATGCAAATAATTAATGACGCCTAACAGCTGCTGTGTAGCTCCTGCTGAAGCACAGGTTCAACTTGTACGCTTAGAGCTCAGGACTCCGTCCAAGTTAATCACAGACATGGCATATGGAAGGATAAACACAGCAGGTCTATGGATGAAGGAATAAAACTTTAGTGGGGGGCCAATTACCTATGGTTGGCCAGAAAGAAGTGAAATATGAATACATTCTGCACACTTAGCGCTTCCAGGTTACCTTTAATGGGCAATTCAAGACTCTGTGGCTAGAGAAAAAAATTGCAATATCAACTGTATAAAACCAGCATCTCCTCTTGTTTCAAGGCGATTGATGGTGCAAGAACAACACAAATTCCAGGACTATTTAAACCACCTCCAAGAGGTTTTTGGGAAACCAGATTGAAGCTTTTGAAGAGCGTTGTGTAATTATGGCTCAAATGGTGCAAATGAAGCTGGTTTGTGACTGATCAGGATTGACAAAAGCTCTGAAATGTGGACAGAACAAGAAAGAAAATTAACGGTTAAGTGACATGGTGATTAACTAACGGGTGCAATGTGCTCACTTACTTTTCTGGGTTTAAAGCTAACAATGCACATGAAATATAAAGCAATGTACTGAGCCGTGATAAACCCTTTAGTGACTGAGCTGACACTTTATAATTAATATTTTTAAAATTCTTTTGACTGAGATCCATAAAGAGAGAGATAAATTGGTAGACAGCCTGCTGGCTAGATAGTTAATGAGATAAATAGATTTACTTGTAGTGCTAATCCACTATAGGAACCCACCAACCAGTGACCTGGAGCTTCCTATAACCTGAACCTTCTGAGGATATATGCAGTAGATATTAGAAAATTATATTAGAATTAGAAAAATTAAAGAAATAAGAATGACTCTCTGTACCATATTGAATTGTATAGCAACCTATTCTTTGGCATCACATCCAATCGTTGAATCGCATTGTGTTGGATCGTAGCACATCGGTTTTCACTGGTTTTATTGCTTCACATTGTTTCTTTATTTGCTCTAATTTTCTTTCATCCTCTTGTTTCATCAATGGATGCATGTTGTCTTAAGTTTGGTTGTGTTCCTGCAGTAGAAAAGGGCCAACTGTGAGCACTGTACATCACTGTGTGTGTGTGTGTGTGTGTGTGTGTGTGTGTGTGTGTGTGTGTGTGTGTGTGTGTGTGTGTGTGTGTGTATATATATATATACACACACACACACACACACACACACAGCTATAAATGGATTGGTGTGTGCCTGTAATCAGCAGGGTATTCTGTGCAGAGGGGACAAGACTTGCAAAGACCTGCCTTAGCATTCTGTACCTGCATCTGGGTTGGACTGGTGTGAAAAATTGATTGAAGGGTCGACCAGGGTCGTGTGTCGTGGTGAGCCTCGTGTGTGATGGCTCTGGTTCTCAGTGGGGAGGCCAATGTGATGTGGAACAATTTGTGCTTGTTGGAGACATGGTGAAAATACCGGTGGAGCAGTAGAGTAACATGGATGTAATTGTGCTTTTTTTGAAACTTAAATAGGAGCCATTAGTCTGTTTTCAATTTGAAATGATTCCCATACACTTAGTGTGAACGTTGCTGTATTCCCTGCAGGTTGCTTACTACCCCTCTGACATGTTTTAGAAGATCCAGTTGTCTGCGGAGCGCCTGGGGTTACCTTGGCCTCGATGACGGCCTCGGTGCAGGCCTGCAGCATGGTGAGGTGGTGGGCGAACACCAGGAACTTCAGCTGCTCTGCCTCCAGCATCATCTTAATGTAGTCCTTCACAGCTCCCGCCTGGCCACACACACACACCCACACACACGCAGACAGAGACACAGAAATAGACACAGATGAAAGAGAGCTACTGAATCCATCACTTCACTGGTAGACCACACACAGAGGAATCGGCTAGATCAGTGAAGAAGTCAATTAATCACCGCGGCATCCTTTCAGTGTGATCGATTCTCTATTGAATGCTGGGGATCCAGACTTTAAAAGGAGAGAGCACACAGAGCGACTAGAGCGCATTTGTCAGCTCACAGATAGTGAGAGCAAATCAATAACTCACAACTTGGAGATATGATTGGTGTGTGCTCTTTCTTTTTGGGTTTCGGTGACACCTGATACATGAAAATTTACCTTCTGATCCACAAACAACTAGATGAAGCTCAGAATTGAAGGCTTTTGTTCAAATGTCATCAAATTAGATTTATTACACAGAAAAAGAGTCTCCTTGACTGGACTGAGGAAAATGTATACTTTCTCTGACTGTATTCATTTTTTTTTCAGGTCTTGCAATCACCCCTGAAGAGAAATATTAGGCTGGTTTCCTGTTAAAATGACAGCTACAGTCCAGAATTACTGCAGTAAGTACGAGCTCAGTCCTTAACTATTTTATCCTGGAGTTATGTGCTTGCTCTTACATAACCCTGTTTTTATTCATGTCTGGCATCTTTTTCACTTGTTGGTCTTGTTTTATTTATGAAGCCAAATGGTAACAATGCTTTAAAAACATCACAATCCAAATGTAACGGCATCCTGCTTGTTTTCGCTGAAGCCTCTGACCCTGATTGACAGTGTGAAGCTAACAATCTAAAAAACCGAAAGCTGCAGAAGTGCCAGTGAGTTAACTGTACCCTGCAGGTATCCGTATCTATCATTTCACCGTGCACTGCTGCCCAGCGATCACACTGTGATGGCTGTGGCCGTTCCAGCTACCTTCAGCAAAGCTGGAGTGGATGTGCTGTATGAGCGTGTCATTGAGCATCCGGGCTCGGCTCATTTCAGAGCCCCAGGCCAAAAAGCAGCCAAGAATAGCACCAACTAGTGAGAAATACTGAGGTTTGATTTCAGTCAAACAGAGCCCTTACTAGACGGTTTTGGAGACAGGCCCTTCTCCGTGGTGTGAATCCCACCCCTATAATCTCCACACCTCCTGCAACATGACAACCTCTGCAGCCATCACACCTGCTCTGGTGGGAGAACCTCTGCTTTGCCTTGCTGATAATTAGCCGATGCGCCTGATAATGAATCTCTCCGCCAGGCCTGCCGACCCTGTTCTGATCTGGGGGGTCCTCATTACTGACGGCTTGGCTTCGCCGGCTTCCTTCCGCTGAGTTTAATTAGTGCACAAACTTCTCGGCTGTCTGAAGCGGCCCGTTAGCTTGCTTTAAAGTCCAGCATCAGAGCTGTCCTCTCTGGGTAATTGGGAGCAGATGCTTGGCGGGTAAAGCAATAAAAATACCCCGAAGGCGTTTGGCAGCTCCGTCGCCAGGCGGACTGGCAGTCAGGCAGGGGCCGAGATACCCGTCAGAGTGACATAGATGTGTGAATCTATCACACCATTCCACCCCTCCCGATGATCCAAAAAAAGAAGAAAGAACGTGGCATTTTTTTCTAAAGTAGAGAAAGTGTGTCTGACTCTAAAAACCAATAGGAGAGGAAATGAGACTGGACCAGCAGTATCGGCTTTGAGGTGGGTGAGTGGGCGGAGGGGGGGCTTTGTAATGAAAGGAGGTCCAGTGTTAGGCTAAACTGAGCAGAAATCCAATCAGCAAACAACACCAAGCGCAAAAAAGATCCAAGCTTGGAGGCAGGCTGAGCGAGTAGCGTGTCGATGATTGCATTCGGTGGTTATCTCCGGTCTTCGTTAACCTCAGGGCTACGCTCCTCATGGCTGAGGGCGTCGGGCTAATTGAGAGGAATGCCAGTCCTCGAACGTGGCAGATGATTGGAGACGGATACTATATTTGGTGGAGATGTTTACTTAACTATAAATGGAAGAGATTGAAGAACTGCCTATTTCCATGGCATCAAGATGAGTGAGGCTGGGAACTGATCAGAGGTTGAAAACTATATTACTGTCGAACAAATGAAGAACTGAGGAACCGGAAATGTAAATGCTTGTTACATTCTCGACACCAGTTGGTCTGACCCCAGCCTTCTTCATACTCTATGCTTCTAGCCACCTCCAATATTGCTTATTTCTCTCTCATTAAAAAGAAACGTCACTTCAAACTGAGAGCCGACTGTGTTCCCATAGCAACAACATCACAGAGATGATATTTTAGAGCGGTGTGTAACTTTGAGATAAGGTGTAATCATGCCAGGCTGGACGCAACTAAATAATACCTCAGTTATAACTCCCTACTTTGTCTAAGTGCTTTCACTGGCGACCATTAGGCTCTGTTACCATGGCAATGCTTTCCCATGAGATCTCACAGAGTGGCCGGCCAATCGCTCTGAACATGATGCTGTACCATCAATTCACCATTTCCTGAAACTGGAAATAAATAATTTTTTAAGCTATTTAAACTGCTCTGTATAAAACATGGAGTTTGAGTTTTTAACTGTCAGTTTTCAGAGGAGTTATGGAGGTTGAAAACCTTTGGAAGTTTAACTGCAATATAGAGCTAATGACCTGATTTTGCCTGTTTGTAGTAATACAAGGATCTCAATATTCTATAAACTATCATAAAAATGCAAGACAAAGGAATATTTTGACATTTTGGGAAATACTATTTATCTGTTTGCTTGTTGACAGTTAGATGAGAAGATTTATAGTACAGTAGCCGGTTAGCTTAGCATAAAGACTGGAAGCAGGGAAAACAGCAAGCCTGAAAAATTCTGTCTGGAAAAAAATCTCCTATGTAAAGCACACTAACATGTTGCATCTTGTTTTGTTTAATCTCGGGATGAAAAAGTAAAAAACGCACATTCTGGTTAACCAGGAGGTTATGTGTGGGACTATTTCTTGTCCAGTTGTAGTAATTTCCTGGAGTCAACCAAGCAACGCGAAATATTCTAGAAAGTCACGTCCTTAGAGGTACCTCTGCACAGAGGCTGTTTCCCCTCTTTCCAGTCTTTATACGAAGCTAAGCTAAAGGGCTGCTGGCCACAGCGTCATTTAGCCAACAGACATGAGAGTGGTATTAGTCTTCTCATCCAATTCTCTGCAAGAAAGAAAACAAGCGTATTCCCCAAAATGTTGAACTACTTAAATTAAATTGTATCTTCTCAAATAGCACAGCTAGTTCGTGCCTCTGAAAGGAGACTGTTTACAGTTTTCAGCCAAAATGAAATACTGCCTTAAATGATTAAATTGAGATGGACTGTGGTCAAACTGCAACCAAGCCTGCTTTTTCTAAACTGCTGAAAAGTTAACACTTTTCCTGCTTGTTTGAAATGATAAAAATTAACAGCAGGAAAGGTCAAAACTCCAGCAGCACTTATAGTAGACTTCATCAAGGTCATCATGAAACATTACAGAGAACATTTAAATGGGATAGGTATAAAGCAGGAAATAAAACATTTAAAATGAAAATGGAGAGCAGGGCCAGCGATGAAAGCAGCAGATGTTCCCGCAACAATAAGAGGTTTGAGTGTATAAAGTATAAATACTCTAAGATGAAATTATCAAGAATTTAGGTATTAAACTACTATGATGTCTTACTGATGAGGCTGGTGTCCATGGAAGTCCATGAAAAGCCCAAAACCAACAACGTGTTGGTCTCAATACTTCCTGATCCCCCCACCCCGTGGCTGTGACACTCAGCCCCAGGCCTGCTGATAATGACATAGGCTGGGGTAAAACAAGATGCACTCGAGCACCACCTGGTCTCCCATTACCTTGGCAATAGCTGTTTGCTTGTACATCTGTGTGACCAGGCCCATGACCTGAGTGAAGGGGTTGTCCGTGGCGACGACCCCCGACCCCAGTCCCTTCATCAGCCTCTCCCACTCTGCGAAACTGGCCGAGGCCTCCTGCAAGCAAGGAGAGCGCAAAGACAGTGAGGCTGCGTCCTTTTTTCTTCATCCAACCTTCTCTCTCTCTTGTTCTTTACTGTTTTTGAGATATAAAGGGCAAAACAATTAATGGTGCTGCTGGGTGTCCTACTTTCCCTGGAAGAGAAAGAAAGAAAGAGGGAGAAAAAAAAAAAAATGAGAGAGAGAAAGATGGAGAATTCCCAAGGAAGCCACCCCCTCCGACTGGGCTGCTGTGTTAGGTGGGTCATGAGCAGCTCCCAATTATAGCTGCCTTGTGACAAGCCGGGGTCGAAGATGGAGAAGCAGCCGGGCTGGTACAATAAATCAAAGACGCCTCGCGTGCTCTCAAGGTGATTGGCGAGAAGTATTTAAGGCGGCAGTGGAGATCGGATGAGGATCGCAGTGGGAGAGGCTACCATGAAGTGCAGCATATGCTACCTCCTGTTCATACACAAGGTACGCACAGAGGCCGTGCATTTGTGGCCGACATGTAGGTTAGCCCTGTTCATCATAAAAACAGCTCTTACATGAAACTCATTCAATCAACAGCAGGCTTCAGCACATTTTTCTGTATTTTTTTTACTACAATGCAACATATTGTATAGAAAGAAAAGCAGCATGCATATCGAATAATTGCAAAGTTTGGGTATGATTCAATTTCCATGCAATAACTCCAGTGTGGTGGTAATGTAGTGCTTCAGAAGAGTGCTGAACCCCCTTTACTTCTTAAAAATTGTCTAACTTTAAACCGCTTTGTCATTAGAGGTTATTTGGTGCCATTTTGTAACAACACTCTGTTGAGTCTGAATCCAGGCTGCAACACCACGAAATGTGTAAAGATTCGACGGGAACGAACACTCTCTCAAAGCGTTGCATATCAAACGATGCAAAACTGTGAACCATATGGCGAGCTGGAGGAAGAGGTGGCCCGCGCGTGATTAAGCACATACATACACATAGTGATGAGTGTGCGAGGGAGGGGTCGGAGGGGGAGCAGAGGGGAGGGAAAAGAGTGAGAAAAAGAAAGAAGCCTTATTAATGGGAGCACACACACACACACGCAGTGGAGTTTCACCACCGTGCTCTTGCACTGTGCATTCTGGACTTGTACTATGAAGAGATTGTTGTGAAACATGAAAGCTTTACACCATTTAGTGAAATAATTAGCATTTCAAACCTCGTCAAAGTCAAGGACGACTGAATGAATAAATAGTATCATATTGCAGGAGCACAAAGCTGCGTTTCCTTTATGTTTTCCCTCAGATGTTTCCCTCAGCAGCACCTGCATAAACACAGTTTTGACTGTCTCTCAATGTTTATTTCTAATTAAAATTTTAACATTCAAGCACTTCTTCATAATCTGCAAGAGAAAAAAAACCTGAGTGGCTAAACACTCCACTGCTGATGATATTCACTAGACTAACACTGACAAAAGGCCATGGCTGAAAACGTAAAGGGCAGGAGGGGCATAAAAAGTGTCTGGCAGTGGAAGATAAAAGCCATCATTAGGGAGAAAATGAGATAGGAGGAACAAGGCCAAACTGGTGAGTGGTCCTGGTATACAGTATCTATCGTCAGTTAGCAAAACTATGCTTCAAAAGACAGTCGTTTAGAGGAAAATAATGTCCAGCCAGTATTTTATATTGTTCATATTTTTGTGGGAAGCACAATGGCCGCCACTTCACACCTCCCTTTCTCATCTCTTAAAACCAGTCCATTTAGCTGGGAGGATGAAATGTCCGTCTATTCTTCTCAGTGGACAAAATACCTGTCGAAAACACTCTCAAATTCATCTCGTGGGGGGAAAAAAAAAAACCTGTAAAGCTGAAAAAAACTGTTAGAGCCAGTGGTGCATTTTGTTTTCACCAAAGACAAATGATCTCAGAGCTCATTCCTCTGAGGTTATTAGGCATCAAAGCTGCAGCTTCAGCCAACTTGAGATAAGAGAGAAACGCGAGAACAACTACAAAACATGACGTGAACTTTTCAACAATTCTACGCATACATTCGGTGGCCTAATTGGCGCCACTATGCAGAAACACTGACCATATTTAGCCCCCAATTAAAGCGTCCCTTAACATTTAGGGAGATTGGGGGAAAAATCCTGCATCATCACTTTTCCCAGCAACTTCCTTATTGTTGTGCCATTCCTGGGATGGTGGCTCGGTGTGTAATTAGTGCTGAAAGAGCTCCTCCAGTGTTTTTTTTTTCCACTTCTGCTGATACGATACAAAATGTAACAAAGGCCTCTTAGTGGATACTTCTGAGTGTGTATTATTGTTGGTGCTGGTGGCCCCCAGTGCGAAGCCAACCCCTCGTAGCCTTGACACCGATAACAGAGAAAAGGAGACATGCTGACAGGCCAGGTCAAAGTTACATTAGCATTCACATGCACATTCATCCAGTGTGGTGTGGGCGGCAGAGACTGCAACCACAACTCTGGAGATGCTAAAAGAGATGCAACCACCTACACATGTAACATGACATTTACTCTGCAAATACCCTGGTATCCTCTTTACAATGGTGGAGAGGTAACACACACACACACACACACACACACACACACACAGTTTGCAACTACTGTAAGAATCATTTCTTAATATCACTTGAATTTGTTGATTGTTTAGTCTATGCAAATGCAAATCCTCACATTTGAGAGAACAGGGCTCATGCAGGAAGATGTTCTTATTCTAATCCTAAATCTCTTTTGCTCACAGCGCCCGAGTGTTCCAAGTCATCAGACTGCCTTAACTGCACATACTTGTCTATTTGTTCCGCTCCGTCTGTGGGAAAGTTTCATTCATGTTACCCCGGAGTAAAAAGAAGATTTCGACTTCACCGCAGAGCTGTCAGAAGTCAGCAGACGAAAACATAACAAATTTGGTGGTGTCAGTAGTCGAAACAATTAGAAAATATTAATGCAGCTGCCATCAGAGCAGCAGCACACTGTCACCCAAATAAAGAGGGGCCGCCTTGACGTGAAATCAGACGCTAAAAAACGTCTTTCAGAGGCAAAGCGGTCCATGACCTAGACGAGAGGTGACAGTCATGGAAATGGAAGAGAGGATATTATACAGTATGTTAGCTGTCAGCTGTTATAACAGACCTGTTATGTTCCCTAAGTCCCTCAGGTTGCAGTTGGAGTGAGGGACTCTTCCCAACAACAGAACTGTGTGAGCTGCCATGACGAAATGTGCCAATGAAGTTGGCCAAGGAATGATGACAGAGGTGGAGAACTACATTTACTCAAGCACCGTGCCTCAGTATCATTTTGAGGTACTTGCACTTAACTTGAGTGTTTCCATTTCATACTTTATACCCTCTACTCCACTAAATGAATGATGGAATTCTAGTAATCCACTACATCTATTTGGTAACTTTAGTTAATAGTTACTTCACATGTTCAGATTAATAATGTAATTGATAAACACATTATGAGGTATTACTATTGTATTCAGCTTTTTGCTTGATAAAATGATTTATGGATTCTCAAAATGAGTTGAGACAAAAGTTTTACAACACCAGCAAAATATCAAATGGCTGCTGACAGTCTATATTTCAATCACACCCCATGTGGTGAAAAACATAAGTACCTGGACACAACAGAATTAAATTTTACTGAACAGCATGAATCTGTGGCATCTCCATTAATCGAGAGGCAACACTCAACTGCATATTTAGACATAATGCTTTGGGATTTATGTTGGGCATGTATGAGAATGTAGCAGCTGAAGCGCTTAGTTGTTTAGTCAAACAAAAGCATTATTTGGTAGTCATTTTGATAATCAATTAATAGTTTCAGTCATTTTTCAAACAAAAATGCCAAACATTTGCAAGTTCCTGCTACTCAAATGTGAGGTCCTGCCCAAACAAGTACCTTTGAGGCCTCTTTCGGCAGGTCAAAGGGGATACGCTGGCGGATTTTGGGGGGCAGCTGACTGAGCACCTCAGCCTTGAGCCGCCGGATCATGACCTGGCTCAGCCGCTGGTGCAGCTCCTCCAGGTTGGACGCCCCACGACAGTCCCACTGCCTCCGAGAGCCAAAGTACCTGTCAGAGAGTGAGTGAGAGGGGAAGTTGTGGCTGCTGATGCATTTTATCCACATTTCTAACTGAGAGAAACTTCCTAAGAAAACATACTTATTTACAGCAATGCCCTGAAGGAATAGTTAAACACATTTAAACATTCCCACCTGGGAGCTGCCCGGCACTACAACAGCCTTCCATCGCTTACCGCTGAGCAGCTCTGCTGGAGCAGTCGGGGGATCAGCTTTTTGCTTAAGGGCACTTTGCAGAGCAGGAAACTATTTTGTCTAATGACCACAGCAGCAGGTTTATCCCAAAACTCTCCGGCAACTTTCACAATTTATCAGCCAAATGGATTTTTAGAATAGAACTGGCCCTCCACACAAAGGCTGGTTATCTGCCATATTGGCTGGAAGTGTGGACAAACTTAACAAGCCACTGCCAAAATTTGCTGTTTCACACTTTGGTATTTAAACTTGTAGTGCTGAGGGAAGCGAAAGTGATTTAATTCCTTCTAAAATAATATTCCTGCCTGATGTGACGATTTGGACAAGCAACTTTCTAAATGTGTGGCTGCTTTTTGGTCTCCTGGGCTGCCGTCATTTCCCACAATAACTTGACTATTATGAAGCCTTTGCTCACATGACACTGTGTGTGTATGATTGTTTCTGTGTGTGTGTGTCTGTGTCTCAGAACGGCATTCTTCAGCCACACTAAGTGCTGTTATATACAAAGTGTTATCATTAATGGCTCCGGGCCCATCCCCGACCGAGCCGCTGACTTTGATGGACGTCCAAAACAATGCATTTGATGTGTTTGTTCACACATGTAACTGATCGTCACTGGCAACTGGCAGCCAGTTGGCATTTAACGCTTGGCTTCAGTTGTGGTCTGGCTCTGACAACAAACCCTCAACTCAGCAGCACCACCTCTCTAGACTCAGGTAAAGCCCACCTTATCCCAGCAGACATTTGAAAAGAGCGAAAATGAAATGGGTGGTGAGAACTATTGAAACTCTGCTATGTGAACTAAGCTTAGAATATTAGAAGTACATAAAGTATAGAGTATATAAATAACAGAACAAACTACAATTACACCAAAAAGAATAATGTGACATTTCAGGAAATACATTCAACTGACAATTGACAGATAGATTGATGCCACTCTCATGTTGGTCAGTTGAATTTCAAGCTGGACCCAGTAGACGCTTAGATTAGCCTACAAACCTGAAGCAGGGGGAACACCCAACATGGCTATGGACTCCAAGCATCAGGTTTTTAATGATTGCTGGATTTTTTAAACCATTGGACAGAGTCAGGCAAGCTGTTCCCCACTGTCTGCAGTGTTTATGCTAAGCTAAGTGAATTTACAAAAATGGAAAACAATGTAGAAAAATGCACAGTAGCATTATGAAACACTAAATGTGAAGTAGGACAACTGAAAAAGGGTCTGTGTATCTGTATGATCTGTATGTCAGTGTGTGTGTGTGTGTGTGTGTGTGTGTGTGTGTTGAAGCCTCACCTGTAATGGGCGTTGCAGTATTTCTTGGCGTAGTCAGTCCAGGTTCCAAGCATCTTGGGATAGAGGGCATCAATTTGCATAAAAAGCTGTGAAATACACAGACAGGAACAAATAGCAGCTTAACAGCAACTCTGTACTAAATCACACATTACAGCGTGTGCATACCTGTGAGAGTGTGCGTCTGTGAGGTTGTTATAACATCTCAGTGTTTCAGCTTTGAATTTTTATTATTAGTATTAGTAAATTCCTTCTTAATCTTTTATTCAGTGTGCTAAACTAAGCTAACAAGCTGCTGGCAGCACAGACATGGGAGCAGGACCAGTCTTGTCAGCTAACTCTTGGCAAGAAATTGAATAAGCACACTGCTTTCTCCCAAATGTCGCACTACTACTTTAAAAACAGTTATTTCAGTATCATATCTCGTGTAATTTTTACCAATCTCCTACACCAACCTGACAGACTGAGCAGCACATCATTAAGATCGCATACTATTTTAGTTTTTCTCACCTTCTAGTTTCTGAAAGCTGTGTGCAATAACTCAAAAGTAGCAGGAGCTTTTTCTGGCCTTAAACACAGGCCTTACCTCTGCTCACGATTAGTCTACTGTCACACGGTGCATCTTGTGTGCAATTTATTCAAGGTCCTGTTGTCCTTCGCCTAGTTTACCAGCCCTCTGTTGTGCAACTGTGTGGTAATTTGTGTCAGCGCCAATTAAGCAGGTCAACCCGCTCTGCAGACTAGGCCAACAAACTCACTTGAAAATCAAGCAAAATAAAGCGAATCGACCTCTTGCTGCCAAATAACTGCTGACGTGAAATTTATCATTAGAAGATCCCATCGCTTGATTTTTGCAAAGTACAAGCTGCTGCTGTCAGTCTCCGGTGGACGAATGGCATTTTGGGAAGAGCCTTTTCATGCAGCGCCTAGGTAAAGAGTGTATACATCACAGGTTGTGATAAAGCTGACACAGTGTGTGTGTGTGCATGTGTATGCAAACACACACCACATCCCTGTCAATTTTCAGTATTTGCAGCAATTTCTGAAGTAATGACGGGTAATCATCGGCGAGGCGATCTGAATAAGCAGCCACAGTGAGAGCGCTATTCTAAATTCAGCGCTTGTTCAACAGGAGCTTTGCATTTTCCCCCTTCACACTGTTGATATAATAGGTGGGTGGAATGAGGGCACATCATGAACGGTGCAGCATGCCCTGAGCTGTGTGCTAACTCGATGTCAGAGCCACAGTGAGTAATGATGGCAGTGAGGAGACTGGCACAGAGGCAGGGACAGGGCTTATCAGGTTTATGCTGCGGATGATAAAATGTTATATTCAGTTTCAGATTCTAGAGGCAGAGAGAGGGAGAGAGATGATATCTAAAACTAACCTCACCACTGCGGGCAGGCAGTGGCAAAGACAGGATGGCATGCATCACACACACATATGCGCCATATATAACACACACACTTTCTCCATGGCACACCTTCTTGAGATTTCTTACAAGTGCTAACTTCGCTCCATTTTGGAATTAATTAGCTGCCTGAATTTCATCAGTTAATTATCATGATCAGGCCAAGGCAATAATTAAGTTTTCCTCACAGCGATGTGACAGTTAGATGACAGCGAGATCTGTCTCACATACATACTTAAACACAGACAATAAGAACTTATGATGTCAACCCTGGATAACTGGTTAACTCTGTTAACTGACCTGTTTTTCTCCTAACAAGTGCTGTTACACAGCGGGGACAGAATGTGTGACAAATTAGACCTAATCGCACCTTCATGCTCTTCATCGTCTCACACGATTACGTAGCTAAAAAACTGACCCTCGATCTACCAGTAGGGACCTGACATTTAATCACTGCGGAAAATGTGCCCTTTTTATCAGCCTTTTATAGCCATGCATTATACTTCAATGTTCACTTGAATTATTTTTTAATTAAGTCTGGTGATATTTGTTAACAAATCCCATGAAAAGGCCCACACCACCTTAGAACTGAAGTATTGTGTGTGTGTATCAACGCCTGATGCATCTTATTCCTCTGTGCCACAGATTGTCATTGTTGACCAAAAAAGATCAAAAACACATCAGTGAGCCACACTGTTACACTGGGTGACATGTTCCTTCATCATTATGAACACACACACACACACTCTGTAGTTTATTTTGACTCAATTCCTCACATGCCATCCTACTGCTGTGAAATACTAAATAGAGCACCAAATGCGTATTAATCCGCCGCCGAAAATAGTCCCCATTAAATGCACTGTTTTCTTCCGTCTGAGCAGCGTTAGCAAAAAGAGAGCCCAGCTGTTTTCTATGTGATTCTCAATTGTGTGAGCTGGTGTGGCTCTGTTGGAAAAAGGTGATGTCATGTACTTCCACTCACCAATCAGAGTTAAGCAACATTTGCCACATCCACAGCCCTGACGAAGCAGATAAGCTTTTTTAGCTTTTGAATGTTAAACTCCTTCCTCAACTTCCCCAAGTTGGATTGTTGCTTATTTTGTATTAAAGTTTACTTTTGTAAAGAAATACTTAATGCTAATATGAATAATTAAATAATGAATAACTAATATAGAATGCTAATATATAAACGTTTTAACAAGTTTTAGGGGCCTAATCTATTATTGTCCTCTGGGCTCTGTTCAGTTTCTGCTTTGTATTGTTCTTTCAATAATTGTTTGCATCTTTTATGTATTTGTAAAGTACTTTGTGACACTGTTAACTCACTACAAAAAGCTACACTGCAGGTTATGAATAAGTGTGGGGCTGTGTGTGTGTGTGTGTATTGGAGCACTGAGGACAGAGAGTATGTGTAGATCTATAATCAAAACATTTGAAACATTTGAACACAGCTAATAGTTGTAACGGCAAACAATTAGGAAAATAAAACAGAGGTCATCTCGAAGATAACAAGAATTATTCCCCACATCAACAGTATAATTCGAAAAAACAGTAAATAAACTGACTACTAATCCTTAATTAGTTCCTAAAGCCATCATAATGATCTTGTGAGCAACACAAAAACATAGTAAAAGCCAAAGGTAATGCTGCTCCTGAGGCTGGAGAGGATGACTGGAGGAAAAGTAGAGACAATGCAAATGCCTGAGCACAGAGCTGGATCAGCGCCCTATCATTAGTGTACAGTGGACACACATACAGTACCTCTTATTGATACTGTATTGTCTCTTCACATTGAGACGGTGAAAAGATTTTCTATTCACAAATCCCTTTTCATCTTCTGTGGCTACAGTGATGGAATATGGCTGCAATCTACTGCTTCAATATATCATATATAAAGATGATATAATAAATCATTATGGAGAGGGGAATGGCTCTGCCGCTCTCCAAACACTGTTGTCCTGTGAACAGCCCTTCTTATTGTCTCTAAATTCAATAGTCTCCCCCCCTTGCGCTTCTTTTTATTACTTGTCTCATTTATTGCGGCGCAGTGTCTGTTCATATCGGGCTTTGTAAATGAAGTTTTTGCAACAAAGGTTATTGAAATAAGTCCGTGGGATCCTTGAGGATAAGTGATGCCGGAGAGAGTTAATTGGCTTTTTTAATGTTGGATCTGAGTTTAACCTGCTCTGGAGCAAGTTACCATGGTGATCTACCTGTGCTGTGGAGCGAAACACCTTTGTGAGAAGCCCGAGCTGAGCCCCGACTTAGCTCTCTGGCCTACTAATCTGTCTTCATGAGAGCACGCTCAGAATCCCTTTTGAAGCATATGGATGTATTTTTATCATCTGTGAATGTGGTTTCTTATATTTGCCCACATTGTTCTTTCCTCTGTTTAAATTTCATTAAAAATTCAAAGCAGGGTTTGAATCTGCAAGGATCAAGGTATCTGGGAATAAAGCAAAGCAGCTTACTCCACCTAAATTTGTCGTCTTTCCCATAGTAGGCATCTCCCCATGGAGCATTGGTCAATTTCCATTTAATGTGATTTTATTACCTCTTCAGGCCGACCCAGGGCCGGGGTGCCGGTGAGCAGGATGGCCCGCTTGGCGCTCTGAATGAGAGGTGCCAGGATCTTAGTCCGCGCTGCGTTCCTGGATTTGAGGTAATGTGACTCGTCCACCACGACCACAGCGAACCGCTGCCGGGTCAGAGCTTCCACCAGGTGGCGTGCGTCTGTGGTGAGTAGGCCGTAACCCAGCACTGTCACCTTACTGCTGCTGATACCCCTGGAGGGAGGACACACACACACACACACACACACACACACACACACACACACACACACACACACACACACACACACACACACACACACACACACACACACACACACACACACGTTGATGAAGCACAGTATGCAGATCACGATGTCCGTTTCAGGTGATGTATCACAAGTTATCCTTTTCCATTTGGAGTAAAATGAAACATACTGCATTGACGATTTATTGTATCATTGATTTTTATTCGGACTGAAATTAATGATCAATTGTCTGCAGATTCATTTCTTTAAAACTGCATCAGTTTAGCATAAAAGATATGTCTGGAAACAGTCTAAAACCCAAACCATTTTGAGTTCACAATAATAGAAGACTAAAAAAGCGTTTTCATCCTGTGTTCTGCAAGGTACAATCACTGTTTTTGTCAATGGAGCCTGGTGGTTCTAATGATGTGATGTGACAGCTGTTTCTGGTTAAACAATAAGGATCTGACAGGTCTTTGTCTATAGGGATCCTTTCTGTAATGTTGTCAGATACTCTGAATAACAGTCTGAGCGTGTCAGTGGCACTTTTACTGGACGTACTTGACTGGCACTGTTGCCCCAAAGGATTACATTACAGCCATCATAGCGTGTTCGCTGCCCATTCTCAGCTGCTGGCTAAGTCCATCTATTGAACCAGTTCACAGGCTTTTTGTTACCAGTCATTCCAAACCCAAAAGATGTCAAAATAAAAATAGGGCCCAGGTTTGAAAATACCAAAGATAATTGAAGATCAAAATTATTGCGTAAAAATATATAACAAATGTGTCATCTGTTATTGCAGTTACACTTATTTGAATGACTTAACAGAAAGAATGAATGACTCTTCAAACAGAAATACTATATACTTTGGTTTTTAAAAGAAAAAGAAATGTAATTTCCTAAAACAGCTTGGCGCTGCTATTTTTAGCAAACATTACTCAAAGGAAATTTGCATTTTTGGGGACTATTTTCAGCTGCGGATTAATAAACATTTGGTCTCGAGAGGATTTATGGCAGGACAGTGTGTGTGGGATTGAGTCAAAATGAACTAGAGTGTGTATATGTGTGTGTAACAGTGTGGCTCACTGATGTGTCTTTAATAGTGTTTGAACAATAGTGGAGCTCTATGACACAGAGGAAGCAGACACATCAGGCTTTAGATACTCAGAAAATTCTTGTTAACAGGATCGATTCATTTTGGTTTGGTCTTAAAAAAATATATAATAGTTCTTAAGGTAGTCACCTCTTCCACAGAGACGTGAGTAAACAGCTACGGCTAAATACAAACTCCACATCTGTTCAAATGTTCAAGTGTTTATTGACTTGGCAACTGAGCCCTCAAGGTAAAGTAAAGCAGACTATTTAAAAAGGGTGTGCAGGCTTGATAAATGTGAAAACACACACACACACACACACACACACACACACACACACACACACACGGACACTGCCAGGCTGTACTGCAATTTCTATATTTTCCAGGTGATGCTCAAACACACACACAGATAAACAAACACCACTGGAACATTCAGCTGCATGAAACTCAATAAGAATGTGAAATCTGTGAAATCAAAAGCATTTCCTGCATTTGTCAGCCTCTAATTCTTTGCCTTTGCCACACACACATTTCCAAGCTGAAATAAACCTAAGGTGCCATTCATGTTCTACAAAAGAACAAGTGAGTCAAAATACTGAGAGGAGGTGCTGCATAATTTTTTTTCTTGCCTCCCCGCTCAGTCATTAACACATCCAGTTCAAGGACACGTTTTCCCCAGAAGGCTTTCACAACCTCTTTGCGCCTCATCTGTGATGTGAGGTGTAGAGGTTTTTTCCCCTCCAACTCAGAGATATGGAAAGTTTGTTTCAGTCAAAAATAAAAAAAAAGTAAGAGAACTAGGGGAAAGTTGAAGTGATAATAAAAGTAGGCTTATACGCAACATTAGTCCACAGTGCACAAATACACTGCAAATCCAAATCAATACAAACAGCTGGGAAAATGAGGCACATTTCTCTACGACAGCATTCTTCCACTTCCTGCACTGAAACATTGCAGCTCTTGTTCAATATTGCAGACGTTGCTTTGACATGATTTGTCTGTCAGCGCTGTCAAACACTCTGCCCATGCTGGCTCCTGACACAGAGGGACACTTTGAGATTAAATTGTCAGCCACCTCCTCTCGCTCTATCACACTGCCTCAATTTCACACTACATGACCGAGTGTGCTCGCATTTTCTTAATTGCATCTCTTTAGGTAAATCATTACCACTTGCACGAGTAGGAGCAGAGGGCTGGAGAGGTGGAGTCGGAACAAGAGGCATTAAGACGGCGCCACGACTTCACCTTAAGTTCAAATAATGGCTGCAACCTTTCACTTACATAATCCTACGTACGATGAGCATAATCCACAGGATTATGTACTTTGCGTAGATATCCTGAACATATTTATGAGCTCTAAGGAGACCTTGCATGCACCTCTGCACAGACTGTGGGTCTGCCTGTGCAAAATGTGTCCCATCTGCTAGATAACATGGAGATGTTCGCCTTGAATTAAGAAAACATATAAAATTGGTTAATAGTACTATACAAGTACTATTTTTAAGGAAAAGCCAGAAATTCACTAGTTCCAGCTTCTTCTGGTCTTCCTTGTCATTTTGGAACAATTGAAAATATTGGAATGTTACCTTCGGCTCTGGGAAAGTATAATGGGTATTTTCCATTTTATAGGCCAAATGATTTATCGATTAACCAGGGACATAATCGACAGTGATCAGTGCCTGTAGCTCAGTTATTTTTGGTTGGCTCACTGACCATGTTAGCTTTAATGCTAGGTTTTAGCATCATAAGTGATCCTCCACAGTATGAAACTCATTCCTTCAAGGTTTGAATCTTTGGCTCTAAAACGACAGCGTTAATAAGCAGTACTGACAGTGCTATCAACAGTTTGACAGCACTGAGGATTTATCAGTTTGCCAATATTAGCCTTTAATTAAAAATGGGTAGTCAGTCAGTATCCTCCGCAACTGGGGGGAAGAATAAAATTAAGTTTGCTGATTACATATTTATTGTCCAATTGAAGCCCATAATCGAAATATATTTTAAGACAGTTTGATAATAATGCTTCAAAACCAGACATACATGTTTTCAAGCCTAAAGTCTTGATTACAAAGTAAATAAAAGTGAATATAAAGTGAGTAGAAGGTTCCCAAGATGGCCTTTATGTGGCTTCTCCTGAGGAAAATAAATCTCTGGAGGAATCGGTAAACGGCTACTAATTGTTGATACATCCAATCAATATTCACTGTGCTCCGTTTTGGTCTGCACCACCTACTGAGGGAAATATCTGGCTCTTTAGCTGCCAAAGGCTACTCTATGCTCACCAACTAGTTGCTGCCTGTGATGACCCCTGGGGTCATCTTGAGGGCGGCCCTGGTGGTTCGTGTCTGTTGTGCTGTAGTGGCTGATTAGGTTAATCAGAAGCACCTGTGGGGCCCAGGGTGCTCCTGGGTTATTTAAGAGCTAGCCACCTACTAACCACTCTCTCTGCTCACCTTCGCAGGTAAAACGCGCACCGGGCTCGGCCATAGTGTTCCAGTTTTCTTTTTTATGATTTGGCCTGCATTTACAACACTCACGCTGACATGATTCACACATTCATCACAGCCACACTACTGATTCTACTTACTTTCATAACCCCATCCTAATTTGGCGTTAATTTTGATTTGGTTTAAGTTAATAAAATACACCTTAAACCTTTATGCTTTGTGTGTCTCTCCTTTTTGTTGTGGCCTTTCGAGCCGGGTCATAACACTGCCCTTGTGAATTTGCTGTTTGATCAAGGGCAGGGAGTGAACAGTGAAATGTGTGAAATCAAGACAGTGAGCTGAAGGACGTTTTGTAGAGCCAAGGGGGAACTGCAGAGCTGTGGGATGATTCTCTGGGAGTTTGTCACTATGCACTGACCAGTTCACATAAAAGCATTTCAGTGCATTGTTTTGGTTTTACTTCCTGCAACTTTAATGTATTGGTTCTAACCCTTGCTGCTCTAATTATTGTAGTGTGCAGCAGCAGTAGCAGGCAGCTGGTTTCAGCAAAAGGCTGTCAAACCCTGCTCAGAAGCAAACAGCAGAAAGTTAGCAACTAGCTGGTGAAGACAGCGGAGCATTTAGAGGCTAAAGATCCAGATACTTCTCCCAGGAGTGGTGAGACCAAAACAGAGCTAAAAGGTGGCCTTAAGCATGTCACCCGATGCTTGTGTAAACACGCAACTGTTAGCAACAAGTTACTTAAAAGGTGATATTATGTCAGTATGTTTATTTACAGCTGCCCTCTAAATGGCCAAAAAGAAAAGTCAAAACCTGAACTTAGTTGCAATAAAATAAGAAACTAATGTATGTATGTTTTGCCTGGCTGAGGTGGTTTGTGAAGAAGGTAGGGGGTGATTCGGTGGGATGACCTACATGGTGTGGCTCTTGTTCTCCACTAGGTTGATGTCTCCAGGCAGCAGCTCGGGGATCCACCTCTCCAGCTCCTCGATCCAGGGATATTTCAGGGACGAGGGCACCACCACTAGGAGGGGCCACTCCTGCCTGAAGGCATACGCCACTGCGATGGCCTGCACCGTCTTCCCAAGACCCATCTGGACCGACCAAATCAACACACAGCGAACGGGGGAGAAAAACAAGTCAATCGAGCACAGACTCTGCGGTAAATTGCATATGACGGCCGGGCTGATGTGAGGCCCAAGAGAAATAAGGTCTCAGAATGATTCTTGTGTCAAAACCGATTAGGCACGTGGGAGTGCAGCACAGGGCTGACAAATTAATTTGGAAGGCATGCAGCGCAGTCCCAGGTTCATTTTTTGGGAAAATAGATTTCCTGAGCCAGCGTTGTGTGTGCTTACCTCATCAGCAATCATACATCTGTAAAACAAAAGAAAACAGAAAAAACTTTAGCAGATGAGTTTTGAGACTGGGACCAGCAGGCAATAAAACCTGGCTGCTATAAAAAGACAGACTTTATAGTTTACATATAAAGATGTAAACAGCCCCTGCAGACATTCTTGGCTTGTCTACAGGTTCATACCAGAAACCCTCCTGTCACAACCCGACTTCTCAAACCTTTCTGGCCACTGAAAACACAAACACAAAGTCACCTCAGACTCAGCTGCTCTTGGACATATTACAAACCTGTCACTAGTAATTTAGGTCTGCACTGGGACTCAGTGCATTACTAACAAACTGTTGTTGCTGTTCAATATTTATGTTGTTGTTCCTATTGAATATTTCAGAGTGTGATGCAGCTGAGGGGGTGCTTAGTGCATGTCTGAGTTCTCAGATTCCAAGCAAAAGAAAGTCAAATGCTGGCTGATGCAGAATCAAGAGTTCAATTCCTGAAGTAGAGGTGAAGAAGTTTTTTCGCGGTAAGTGACTTCAACTTGTCATTTTGTTTTTAATTATGTCTGTTAATGTATCTCAGAGAGATGGCAGGTTGTCATGACAACTAAAGATGCTGACAGATAGGAGCTCTTGGGGTTTAACCTAAATTAAGTCCTCATTTGGGAACTCGTGCATGTCAGTGATCCGTTCGATGTCAGTGGGACACTGCCAGATTTCTTTGATTGTACTAATATAACTAAGTAACTTATTCCTTAAGCAGGGTGACAGGTTACACATTTTACCTAATTAATCAATTTTTGTTGTATTTAGGTGTTTTTACATTATGTGCTTTTGGTTTTCACACCCTGCTGTCCAGTGTTATCTTACGTATGCTATGTGTGTTTAATATCTGGGACCATGTTACAAATGGGTGCTCTCACTTTAACATGCTATCCCTGTGCTTAGTGTGTTTTGTTGATGCATAAATTAAATCAACCAAGAAAAAAAGAACAGAAAAAAACAGCTCTTCTTGGGCACAGATGCAAGTTCACTTCATGCCAGGCAGACACTGTACATTTTAAGCCCAAATTTAACCCCAAATTCGTCACCCTGACTAATTTACGCTCACGATCTGGCTGTTGGACAGTTGGCATGTCAGACATTTTGGTGAGCCGCCTTGCAGTGTGAGCAGTTTCACAGTCTAATTTCCCAAATGGCTGCTGTCAAAAGTTGTTTTAAAATGCAACGAGTTTGTTTTAATATTACTGGAAAAGCATTTTACATGCTGTAGCTACTTAAGTCTTGACCTGTAAAAAAAAAAACAAAAAAAAAATTCAACATCGCTGCAGAACACAGACAACAGCATCTTCCAGCCATCTGCTGCTCCACACTTTTCCCTCCTTGTTCCGCTCATAGCAGAAGTGCACAACAGTAACACAGCCTCTCCTTTTTCTTTTTTTTTGGTCAAAACTATTAAGGACACGGCTGTGTTGTCTGAATAGACTTTAATGCTACTGTCGATGGACAAATTTGTTCTCAGGTTTAGCGTGAGCATCCACATTGTGAGCGATCAATGGGTCAGTGTGTGTCTTGTGTCCATGTATTGTTCACCTCTTTTTTCTGACATTTTAGGAGCGATTTCCTAAATGATTCCTCAAAGAAATAGTCAATGAATAAATCAATAGTGGAACTGATCAATAGTTGCAGCCTTATTACTGCTTATTAATTACATCAAGCCAATGTAAACACACTATTTATCTAAATATACCTTCATTAGTCCTCATTCTCTTTTTCATTCACACTTTAAAGAGAATAAGATTGTCCCACAATTGAACCTTAAAGTGGGATAAAAGTAGCAGCTCACCTCTTAAGGCTGTCTCTGACATGATATGTTTTAGCAGCCATATAACAACCAACTGGTTCTCCCTTTACACTGTAGATTTTAAGAGGAACAATGAAAGTGCGACACATTCCTCAGCTGAAATTGTCCCCACGGAAGAAGTGCAGATAGATCAACCTCTGGTTCTCTCTGCCCACTGGGTTTGGGCTTATTGTCATGACCTTGCTTATTCATAAATGCTTCAAACATCATGTCAGAGCAAACAGTGCCAACAGAGCAGCTCTGAATACCTCAGACAGTCTCTCATTATTCTTTCTCCTCCTCCCTCGCCTCCTCCTCCTCCTCCCCCATCTCCACCCCATTTCTCTCTTTCAGCTGAGGAACATGATTAATGTGCACCTTGCCACTGGTGGTTTTTCTAATTGCCAGCACACCGGCGCAGTCAGCGCAATGCGCGCGCACACACGCACACACAAACCCGCGCGCACACAGACAGGCTGGTGTGTGTGAGAAAATGCGCACAAAAGAAAAGATATGCAAAAATGCAAAAATAGACAATATATATGAAGTGCACATGCAGATGCAGACACATGTAAACGTCCACAGACACACACACACACGTGCTTGCGCATACATCCACCCACACACACACCCACACTCACACACTGGGGAGGGAGTGCGGCTGGGGCAGGTGCTTGCCATTTCTCAACACATTAATCATCCTCCTTTAAATAACCTGAGTGTCGTCTTGACGGTTTGAGACTGCGAGGATGCTGCAGTGCTGTTGCCTGACAACGGCACGGTCTCCGTCGCCCCGTCTTTCTAATGTTATCTCTGAAACCCACAAGCCCCAAAGTGTCAGGAAATGGGCTCCCCTACCTCCCAAGCTGGCTGCGATGATTTGATGGGTTTGACCTCTGCACAGTGATGTGTTGTGTGGCCCAGTGCCTAACCCCAATCTTGCAGCCCTGTTAAGGTTCTCTTCTGAGGACTGGACCTGCAGTGTACTGTGGTCAGTGGAAAAACTGCTCAGAGGTTGAACGCTGCACAAAAGGCTGACTGGAGGGTGCCACAGTGTGCTATTCTCACCCCAGTAGGATCACACATACAGTTATGGGTTCAGAGTGCACTTCTGCTGCATACTGTAAATGAACTTAAAAAGTAGCCTTTAGCAGAGGGTTAGGCTTTTTCTACTTGTAGGAGATGGAAGAGGATGTTTCAATAGTGTGTGTGACTTTAAAAAGGAAAAGTTTAAACCCTGGCTATATAGGGCAATCCACAACTACTATTTTGCTTACAGTTTTTTTTTTTCCTAACTTAAGCAAACCCAAATCTATCAGAGAGCTCTGTTAATTCCACCTTTTCAGGGGGGCTTAAAATAGAAAAAACTTTTTGTACACTCTAGACAGTAGTTACACATAAGCAGGCTCCCGTTTTGTCTTTTGATGAGCGGAATAGTTTTTCCATCAACCTTTTCCAAACTTCAGACCAGTGGGTCCCAAGTGATTAATTTCATTGTTTCTACTGAACGTTTCTAATAACATTTCCTCACAGGTCGACATTTACATTAGCTAACAGACACAGAAATAGCCTTAGTATAAAAACAAGCTTCATTAGGGGACCAGTGAGATTATGTAACTTTTGAGAAATAAAAAGATGATTTCCTAAACAATAAAACACAGAATTGCTCATTTCAACTCAGGAGTTTTGCTTTGACAGCTTAACTTGGGTTGACCATTATCTTATTGTGGCTAATGTTAGCCAGTGTTAGCAGATGTTAGCCAAATATCGCTGTGTAACTGGCTTTGAGACTCGTTAAAACATGGCATTTTCCCAGGGGCGGTGCCCTGTGTGACCTGGGGTTGCATGACTGATGTGCATTTTCAGTGACTTGCATTTGATTTGCACTTTTTGGATTAGATCTGTAATCTAGAAAGTCACGCACCAAATGACATGCATCAAATACAGTGAGTTCATACTGTATGCGTGCATTATTCAGTCTAGTCTGCCAAGCTCTAGAAATAAAAGTAGCCCATACTTTGTGCCCAACGTGCACGGGCTTAGAGAGCATGGGCCAAGATGGTCATGGATCCAATAGCATAAGCAAAGAAGAGTAATAAAGTCAGCCAACCAATATTCATTTAATAATGTGTAATTTGTTCTGTTAAAATAACACAGAATATATCTTTAAACACTTGAAGCAAGACTATTTGGGGTACATTTGTGTCACTTCCTGCTTGATGCAGCTCATCAACGTCAAAAGTCTCACAAAGCACAGTAAGTATGATCTGAATATGTTATGTGACTGTTCTCTACATTATGGCCTTACATGATGCTTTGCTGTTTAATCATAATCTGTGTGCTGTGGTACCTTTTGCAATAACATAAAGATGTATGAATGTAAGTTGTGTTTGGCTCTAATGGTGCACTTATTCTGAGGACTTCAGTTTCTTGAAATCATAAACTAAGTGAACAAATCTTTTGTGTTACAATACTCGTTAAAAGTGTTTCCCACCAGAATAATTCGTCTCTTGAACACACAAACAGACCCAGCAGGGGACAAAGTTTATTTATCATGTGTAGCCTCCGTATTTAGTTTCTACAAAGGTCGTCTGTACATCCTGGACAGAAACTCTCCACGTAATGGAAAGTTTTCAGCAATTAAGGCAGACAGGTTAGTGATAGTGAATAAAATTACATTTTTCATGCTGTATAATAGAACACATCTCCTGCTGCCTTCATATAAAAATATAATAGCGTCTCACTTTAAAGCCTGTAACAAATTTCATGCTTAATCAGGAGGAAATGGAATTTAGAGCAACTTAGAAAGTACATACTGTAACTTAGGCCCTTTGAGGGATGTTGCCTTATTTTTAAGATGACAATGGACCCAGTCTGCATAAAAGGTGCACTCCACTGATTTTACACATTTAAACTAACAACAAACTTCTAACAGAAAGCATGTATTACAAACTGGGTGCACTGAATATGAAAGACACTGACACATTCTTGTCAAGGAGGGATTATTGAAATAAACTGTTGTGCTACATTATGGGAAATCTAAGATCCAGAGACTAGAGACTAAAAGTGTAGATATCACCACCTGCACTGCTCCGATTTCGACCACTCTTATTTCAATCTGTCTCTCACAAGTCATCCAACTGTAATTTGCCAGCATTGCCAACCAGTTCTAGTCGAACCACACCCAGGGGCTTTAATATTGTGCTGTCTGAGAGGCCAAGCCTTCTTTTACAGTTGTGGGTTGTTAATTCATCTTACATGGATGGACTTTCAACAGGGACTGTAGCAACAAGGTCAATTATACTCCCAGAGCTGTAACTCTCAATGTGCTGCTGAATAGCCCAAATGATTTTTTTGGAGCCGCTTTGTGTTCAGTCACTAAACTGAACTGAACAATACTTACAGGCCGGTGCAAATGTGGTGGAAACACATCAACTTGTGTGTGTACAGAGAACAAACTCCTTCTATGGAATGCACTTCCCTCAGTAATTTGACCATCACAGGGAGACACAACAGATGCTGCTTATTGATCCACTCTGGCATCAGCAGAGCGGCCTTATTCAATAAAAGCACAGGCAGTCACTTTCAATAATATTTTGGACAAATCAGGGGGTGGCATACATACTGTGTGTCACATGGCTGGCTTCAAGCCACGGTCAGCACCTTAATGGAAGTGACCAAGAGGTCTTAATGGATGTACTTTTACTCCAAATTGATGTTTTCTTTCGATATCTGGGTAGGCCCACTCAGCGTACTGCATTTCACAAATGTACATTTGTGTTTTAGAATAGCTGTACAGATGTCAACACTCAAATGGCACACTTCTGCCCAACTTTCCAAACGATACAATCAGTCACATCTCACAGGTTTTTATTGTCATGCTGTAACACAGCTTTCCCACCTTATACCTCATCTAGCTCCATAAAATTCACTCACCCTCCTACACAGACCAATACAGCAGGCTCCATAAGTATTTGAATTGCAACAACATTTGATGTTTTGGTTCGGTACTCTTGATGCTCTGGATGTGAAAAGACACAACGACTATGAGATTTAAAGGAAAAATCCACCCACGGATCCTCCCACACTGTTAGATACCCAACATCAAGCTATGATATTCAGTGGATTTCAGGAGTTATTTTATAACGAAGGGCTGCCATTTATTTTTTTGTCTGTCAGCCTGTCTCTTCTAGTTCCACTTCAGGTAGTGACACCCTAAATTTCCTGGAATTGAAAACCTCCTACCTTCAACTCGAACAAGTCTGCAGCTACATGGCATTTTGGTCTATTCAGGCTTCTGTAGGTAGAGATATTGTTCTTTCTGCCTCTTCTGCAAAGAGTCTTTTTTGAGTATCGGTGAAAGAGACTGGAGCTTTAATTTAAGGCTCTTTTCAAGGATAGTGAATGAACAAATAAAGAACAGCAGTGTGCCTGAAAAACATAGAAAGATCAAGATTACTGTCAATAAAATTGGCATTTTTACTGTCTGTCTGTGTGTGAATGCACACACTTGGAAAGGGGCAGTGCTGTCAAATTTAACATTTTATCCTCGTAATCACGTTTTTCTCTCACATTACTGCTCATACAGGTCGTGGAGAAGATATTTCTTGAAGTGGCATCATGCTAATTGGTGACACCACTATTATGGCAACATGTTAGCATGCCTGACTAAACTTATTATTATATAACCTTATTAAGTCCACCACCTGAGAAACACCTAACATCACTGGCGCACAGAATAAAGTTATCATCATAGTAGTCTTTCAGGCTCTACCTATAATATCTTGTGTTAATGCTACTTGTGCTGGCCCCCAGAGAGAAGCACTGCCCGCGCTGCTCTTCCTGTCACATTTATGCCAATTGACTGAGGTAACTGTCCACACGGTGCAGCAAGAGCCAATTGACTTCTGATCCACCCGTGTAACAAAGCAGTGCCTCCTAGTGTTCCTGAATCAATATGGCCACCCCCCAAAACAGCTGTAGCGCTCAGATTGGCTCACCCAGTGCTGACCTTCCCCAGCACCCAAACGTACATCGACTGGTCGGGGGGAGGAAATGGGCAAGTCCTGTCCTGTTCCTGCAGCTAAAGCTTAACACAACCAAACACTTAAGGGCAACTGAGAAACTTCCCATGGATTAGTAATTGTTTTCAAAGATATATCTGGCCTTCTGAATTTAGAATATATTCACATACAATCTTGACTTCCTACTTGCTTCTTGAGCCATCATAATGTTTTGTAGCTTAGTTGAAAATTAGAGTTTTGGGACTGCCTACTTTAAAGCATCATCAGGCAAATCATCTACAGTCCGTAAACATGCCATCCTATGAGAATAAATCACACTCTGATGCAGCAATAGAGAGAAAATGTGTTATACTACAGATTTACTCTGTCTGCTAATGTGACATTTAGTTGTTAAGCACAGACAAAAGCTGAGCATCTTCATCATCAGGAAGTGACAGATCCAATCACATTGTTTAGTACAGCATCACAGACTGAATGGGTTGTTAAATATGAGTGCATTTGATGTAGCTGATTAAAGTATGCCTCCTTCTTATTATTCTTCTTCTAATGTTGCCTTGTAGGATTTATTGATCTTTAAAAGACACCCTGTGGAGTTTTCTTGCAAACAAACAAAGTTGTGTTTACAGTCGCTGTTTCTCACCAAAGAATATTTGTATCCTTGAAGCCTAATGTGAGAATGCATGTACATCTTCATAAAACATCTGGTTTTTGTTACAGTTTGAGACCAAGATCTCGCGGTGAGGTTGCAGATTACAAACCAACTGAATAACCCTCACCTTTGCAAGTGTGTCAGAGAGACTACAGTAGCTGACGAGGATTCACACTCTTGCTTTTTCTTGTGCTACTTAACAAGTTTGATCCTCCATTTTTCAAAACTTGAGCTTTCAAACTCCTCACATTATAAAATGGTATTTCACCTCTCTCTTCTTCTTCATCTTCCAACCATTGCATTTGTGCCACCACATTAAAACTGCCACTTCAGCATAAAAACGCAGAAGGTCAGATTTGTCCATACTGGGCTACTGTAGAAACATGGTGGACTATGTACGTATTAAGGACTCATTCTAAGCTAAAAAACCCCCACAATGATTCTTAGTGTCAGGTAAGGATCCATTACTGAAAACACAATTATGACTATTGTACTCCATTTCTGCCAATAGATCCCCTTAAATCCTACATACTGCACCTTTAAGGTTTCCTTTTTTAACATCTTGCTCTTTCCTGTATTTGGCGGTGACCAATGTGCGAAGCTCCCGAGTGAAGATACAAGAAGCTGCTTGTAGTCTTCTGTGAAACGCTCAGACAATAGATTTGAGTTGATCTTCATAGCAATAAATCAATATTTACACACTGCAGAAGTGGAGTGGAAGGTCGGGCTGCAGCCATAGGATGGCATAAACCCAGAGGGAGACTCCACTGTTCTCAAAATGAGCCACTCACAAAGTAAAGTCATCTGTAGGTCCACATTTAGTTGGCATTTATGTTCCTTTATCGAAGATGTTTCTTACATAAAATACATACAATGAAAAACTAGACTGACTAACTCAGTCATGATGTAACTGACTGAGCAGCAGCACTGCTTACCGTCCATTCCTAGATAAGGCAAACTCCACTCCCTCCCTTTGGAAAGGCATCAGGCGCTGCAGGAGCTTGTGAGGAAGGACTGACAGTTGCTGCGACCATCTTGTATCACAGCAAGAGGTCTGTAGGCCATTATCATCCATTTCCATTAGTAAGTCCTCATCAGTTTCTTGGTCCTTGCTCAGTCAGCCAGCTCTGATTTTAAGCTGAAAAAAAAAAAAAAAAACAGATGGTCATGTCGAGACTTAGATCAGAATGTGCTCCTATGTAGACTAGGTTCAGTCTGAATGAGTGAATATTCACCATCTATGAGACATTTAAGAACAGTTGTGTTTACCATATTGATTGCTGATTTAAACATGTTTTATAATAATGGAGAGAAACCTTCATCTGCTGCCTACCAGCCCTGACAGGAGCACCATTATTAGAAGCTGAATCATGGACAAAGAAAGTCAGAATTTAAGATGAGATGGTAAATGTTGCCTGTCTCAGCCGCCACCAGTTACAGCAACACAATCCTTGTACTGTTGCCTCACCTGGCACTGTCCCGCTCAATCCAGACAGACGTTCCTGCCTCCACATGTAATTATAGTTATTGGGGAAAGTACACCAAAAGCCCACAGTGACAACTTCCCATTAGAGCGGCGTTGTCCTGATGGATGTCAGAGAGCAACGTGTGACTACAGTTGATGGCAAAAGTCTTATAGATGTTTGAACTGATGTAATTGGTTGGTGTTATGTAAAAAGGATTATCATTTGAGTGATTGTAGATTCCCATTGTTAATTCAGCAGTGAAACATTGTTCACTAATTTTAGACTGAAACCTCAAAGACATGTGTGATCCACTGAAACAGTAAGAATAATCTCATAATAACATTCTTCTCTAATAACCAATTTAAGAGCTCCTTTTTCACCCCAGCTGATTCACTGCCTCGAGGTGAGATGTTGTGCATTCACACGTTAGCTAGCTAAACAGTCATGGAGGACAACACCATGCTGAGAAACTCAACACATAGTTTCTCAACATGATGTTGTCCTGCATGATGTGCTGAGCTGTAACGATACATTAAAGGACCTGCAGGACAAACTGGCAGGTTGTGCGACAACATCAAGCGCATAAATCTGAATTAGACATGCCAAGGAGAGTTCATGATACTACCTAAAGAAGTAAGGGTGCAGCGCATCTTCAGCTGGAGCTAGCAACATAAACCGGAAGTAGAGACTTGACCTCCAAAATAAAGCACCATAAGTTCTAGTCACTTTTGTAATTAGTTGTATTATGTTATGTTGCGTCTGAATCTGGCAGCCTACGATCTGTACTGTGGGAATGACAAGTAACAACACAAGCCACCATAAACATTCATTTAATGTGTGTTTACATGTTAGCCACATGGCCACATATGTTGCTATGATACCATGACTGAGGAGCAGTAGGGTACTAGATCACATCCCTCACATGTGAAAACGTTGTGTTAGCAAAGCGAAACAAGACAAGATGAGGATTTTTAATGATCGTGTGTGCGTGGCTTGCCTACCCGGTGAGAAAGCGGGACGAAGCGCAGCAATCAAGTGGTTTGTGAATCAGCACACTGGGCTGAAACATTGGAAAGTTTCGCGGCAAATTCAAGGCTCGCTCGGTTTGTATCACCGGGCGTCCGCAGCACGTATTCAACGCAACTTCCTGGCTCTTTGTGTGCTCTAATTTAAACACACTTCACCTACTAGACGTAAGTGTTGAAGCATATAGAGAGAGAGTAATATGGTGGAATTGTAACGCAAACTGCGTACATGCGTGCTGTTATAACGCAAAAAATAAAACAGCAACGACAAGACGTGACATATTTCCAACACCCTACGTGCCGAGCGTGAGGAGCTGACGCACTCCCTCAGCCTGCTGGACTCCGCTGCCTCTCCTTCACTCCGCCGCAAACACTAGCTACTTCACCCTCGGTAGAGACTACGGCTGTGCACCGATTGTAAACCAAAGCGGTAAGGCAACATATATCTGCAGTATCCTGTCCAGCACTTACCGGTTTGCGAGAAAACACGTTGACCGGATTGTTGTAATCATGTAACACGAGCTAGTTAGCAGTAAACATGTATCTTGCTAGTGCGTGACAGCGCAGAGCGCCGGTGTTTGGCCGTTTTCAAGCGTTAGCAAGCCACAGCGGTAGGTGATAATCGTTAGCTTAGCCTCGACACGATCCAACGCCAAATTGATCACAGTGTTGCCCTGCTCTTCGGCAAAAATACACACCTCGTAAGCAAACACCGTGTTCAGATTGTAAGCTGACATACTTAAATTCGGCGTTCGTCCGAAAAACCAAGCATCAGTCATTTAAAAATACAGCATAATTCAATAACTTTTAGGCCTGGTTCGGCTGTTTCTCTACCAGTAATATGCCGCAACGAACAGTGTGTACTGAGGTTAACTGTTAGCCATTTCAATAAACTGAGCTGTAATTGAATTGTTCCGCTGCCTGGTTGAATGTCTTATCAGCCGAATTTTAGTTACATGGATTAATTATCAGATCGAAATGTCACATGTTGTCCGGGATGTGTAGGTTTTGCCGATACCAAGGAAACATTAAAATTACCAAATCTGTAATGGAGTCTGGTGTTACGGGCTAGATGTGGAATACTGGCATTTAAGTTATGTTGCTCTCAGTGATTAATCCTAACAAAAGCAATGACTTTCGATTGATTCTTCACACCCCTCCTCTGTGCTACTGTACGAATTGTGGTCTCTTGTGTTTGTGGTAGCTAGAGACACGATTGGCAATGAGACATTTTGTTAGTCGATAGGGAAACAAATCACATGATAATTGATCAAGCCCACGTACTAATATGTCATCTAACGTTGTACAGTTACCTCAAAATTACCAGAGAACCAAAGTTAACTAAATAAGGTCAAAGGGGGTTGATGTTGTATTTGGAGTAACAAATAAAATGTATCAACCCAAATCAGTCCTCTAATTCATAATTGTACATATGAATTGAAATGAATGATTTAGTGTAGTTATGCATGCAGATTGTCATGTCTTTATGTTAAGTGTTGATGAATATATGTATAAATGCATTTCTGTCAAAACATATATGGTTTTAACATTTTTATATATATATATACACACACACACACACACACACACACAGTAGTTAACTACAACTCCATTACAGTTTTCAGAGAGGTTATAAAAGAGGACAGTAAAACCGGACTTGTACTAGATTTCTGCCAGTTAAAGACTATAAATCATATTTCTAATCACTAATTTGGGCTCTTGTTTAATAATTAACCCACGCCCACTGTAATGCTGAGGCACTATAGCCTTGGTAGAGGTGGACAGAGATGGCAGCCAAAGCTTACAAGCTGCCACCACTGAGGCTGAGCATCATGATGGTATCATTTTCATTAAGGTACCAGCGGAGCCTGGTGGGTGGAGAGTTGAAGCTGGTTCAGTTCCTCTGGCGGCTATTTTAGAGAGCGGAGATGATGTGTTCATCCTTGCAGCGCTGGTAACTGTGCTCTCAAGCCGTTCGCTACATACTTTGTGTGCTATGTGTATAATTTTTTGAATTGTGACCATAATCAGTCCAGCACTTACCTCAGTTTTTACCTGCTGAGTGAGCTGAGTATAGCATAAATGTACACTAAATGATTGTTGAGGTGCTCTCCTGTGATTTTCTGCACTCTGTGGCTCAAAATAAATGCTAGTAATTGTTTGCTAAAACTGTTTAACCTGCGGCTGCTCAGGCCACTCTCGCCGCTACTCTGTTGACCATTTATTACAGAGGTTATGGCGTATTTGGAGCTGATGACATTATCAGATATTGAGGTTGAGGATGCTGTGTAATAGCTTTCGCCAGACATGTGGCCCAGTGACTAAATAATTCATCGTCTTCCAGGGGGAAAATCTCTCATTCCTATAATATTTGGTCTTGGCCATTAAATAATTCATCCGCCTATCCATAAATTGTTTGTTCAATTGGTGACCTTTTCATGGGATTAAGGAAGCACAATAATAAATTCTTCAGAGACCTGCCATAACGAATGGTACAATTATGAGGCAGGATTGGATCGGATCAGTTGTCGCAGCCTGGTGTTGGTTGCTAAGTGACAGCAGGAACTTTTCCGCCCACTGTGTTTGCTGTTAAAGTCTGAATTACTGAAAGGACAAAAACAATCACATTATGGCAGTCTAGACTTGGGCTGCGCATAGGACCTGTTTGTGACTCCCCGTGTCTTTGACAGCCTGTCAGTCACTTAGTGATGAGAGTGCTTCATGAAGTCGATTATTTCCAGAGCTCAGTTATCTCTTCCATCCATGCTATCTTTCGTTGCATGTACAGAGGAGGCAGGATACTTGATCGTTAATGAAATAAACAAGCCAAGTGAATTCTGGTGGAGGCTATGAATCCCTTATTGTTCTTCCTATTAAATCCTCAGAAGTCACAAAAGGCACATTTAGATGAAATAGAGGAGGTTAGGGGTGCGGTTTGATCATGCACAAGCTGCTGCTCTTCCCCACGCAGTCACTGTATTATTTCCTAGCTGATCCACCAGTAAGCTTATCATGCTAAGCTGAATGTTTTATTGCAGCATTTCACTTTGCGGTGTCAGTAATGGGTGGTATTTCAGGTGGTGGCTCTCTCTGAGTCAGTGGGATTAGCCGTAGCCTTGTCTTCTTGTGTGAAAAGCAGGGGGCCAGCTTTAGTGGGAAGGTAGCCCAGTGAACAGCTCGGCCTCTCAGCGGCCGTCGCCTCCCCATCGACTCTCCACCTGGTCTTTGAGCACCTAGCTGGCCACAGACTTGTCGATCCTGTCCCCTCTCCTCTCATCCTCCCTGTTTGCCTCCTCGCTTTCTCCTTCGCTTTCTTTTCGCCTCCTCTGTGCTCCTCTCTTCGCCTTTCCTCCCTCACCGCTCTGCCTCCCACCCTCCTGTTTCCTCTCCTCTTCCTCTCGCTCTCCTTCCATCTATCCCATGTCCCTGGCTGCCCTTTCTTCCTCCTCCTCCTCCTCCTCCTCCTCCTCCTCTCACCCCCGCCTCCATCCTAAAGCAGAGTAGCTAATGAAGAGCCCCATTTAGCCGGTGACTTTGGTTCAGTCGGCGCTCCGTAGCGCCGGCCGGCCTCGGCTGCCGTGACTGGCTGTTGAGGCTCTGACATCACACAGAGGCCAGCTGTTGATTTGGCGCTGTCTCCAAGGCTGGCTGGCTTGATGGGTTGTGGCAGGTAGACTTGTGCTCGCACAGCACTCTCCCTCCCTTCATCCCCTCTCCCCCCCCCTCTCCCCTGCTCTCTCTCTCTTTCTCTCTCTCTCTTTGTGACACCCACTCTCCCTCGCCCTCTCCCTTTACACTCCCCTCTCCCCGTCCTGCACTCTCACTCAGTCGAGCGAGTGAACAGGAGGCAGCAGGCAGCTGCCGAGGAGCGAGCTGGGAGGCGACTCCAGCCTCCTCTCCAGCAGATTGTGCCTCCTGTACAATGGAAACTAAACGGTCGAGTAGCAGAAGGGATGGAGGGCAGAGCTGCCGGGCAGGTAGGTCCTGCAGCTTCAAGCCACTTCAAGCATGAACCTCTCATGCTTTCTCTGATTTCCTCTTCATGTTTCGTATACTTTATTATGTCGTGCTTTTTCTTCGTAATATGCCTTTTGATACTGCTGATTTTCTGCTGTTTATTGCCACATTAGATGTTGGTATTCAGTGCTGTTTTAAAAACCATCAAAATGTTAATCCATGAGAAAATCTTTTGCTGCACCAGCTTCTCTGTTTCCTTTATTGTTGCATGGCAGCAAGTCAGAAAGCAAATGTGCAGTCTTTTTCTTTGGCTTGTTAAACTGAGCGCAACACGAGATTTGGTGTGCTGTCAGTGCCGTGTTGCCCAGTGAGCTGAGCCAGAGCTTTCGAAATCTCCTTGCTAGTTTGCCAGTGCTGCTTCTGCTTTTCATTACGAGGATAATTAACCAAGATCAGCCAATAAGAGGCTTCACTCTGCATTGTTCTCCAGCCAAGCTTACCCTCTGTCTCCCCGCTTCCCCCTGTTTGTTCTGCAGGTGTTGTCTGCAAATGGACTTTTAATGACTCTGGCGGACTTTTTGAGTTATTTTCCTCTCATAAGGCTCCATAGATTAAAACTGCTAGACTTGCATGTTAGTTTTCTCTGTTTATTGTTTCTCCTCTAATTGCCTAGATTGATATTCCCTGGGAGCTCTCCTATGGGATAGGTAATGGATTACCTACATGCTCTGCTGTGGATTTAATTTATTAATGTTGGCTGACTGCGCCTCTGCTGCACCGCACCGCACTCACGCCGCTTTATGCGACCTGGAGGCAGAGCAAGCAGCACAATTAGAGACTCATTTGTGCCTGTTTATGTTTTTTTCTGTTAATTCAGTCTGAGCTTTTACCGGCAGTTCCTTTAAACTGACACTGCCTCAGTCGTCTTGAAATTGAGGCAAGCAGTGTATGAAAGTGATATAATTTCATAAGCTTTACACTAATCGTTTTCTGGTCCAATTATATAGCTCCCCTGTCAGTGCTTTCCTCGCTTTGCAATTAGCAGAAATGGCAAGAAAATGGGAGATTAGTTACTCAGTTTAGCAAAACACTGAAATCAATTTTATTGCAGCGCCATGAGTGCAAAGCAGCATTAGTAACCTAATTAGCTGTTTATTTGATGTCTGATTTTATTAGCCAGGGTGCGCGTCCTGCACTCTGCTGAAGCCGATTTATTTTAAATCCGTCTTTTTGTCGGTTTGTTTGAAAGTCTGCAATTAATTGCATAGCTGTAAAATGTTTGGCTGCACTTGCTGTGTTTCCTGTGGTTGAAAATGTACAATTTAGAGATCAGCCAAGCATAACTGGTAATTTGCTCTCTGAAAATGGCGAGCAGGTGACACAAAGCAGTAGCCCTCAGACATGGCATTACCTTTGTATTTGTGCCTCTGCATTTGTTTCACAGTGTTGCACTGAATAGAGCTCTGTTTAGTATTCTACATCTCTGCAGACAATATCCCAGCTGTTTGGCACCTCTCCTGCCGTTGTCCTTTTTATGTGACACTTGCAGAAGCTCATCAGCAGCAATAAAGCATGAATTATTTTTCAACGCGTAATCTGCGGCTGCATGCAGAAAAATGCAGCTACTTCTTTTTCTTTTTTTTCCCCCCCAGGCGCTCACAAATCATTGGTGGATTTTCTTTGTGGTCACACAGGAGGTTGTGAAAGTGATGGCTTGTTCTTTTCCACCCCACGTTTGACTCACCTTCTCGTTCTTTACCCAGAGTAGAGCCAGGGATGGAGCAGCAGATAGAGGGAGGGACTGAGGGTCCTTCACCTCCAGTTGAGCTGGTTATAGCCCAGACAAGAGCCCTGATCCAGGCAGAGCTGAGCAGAACAGAACAGAACAGAGCGGAGGTGTGGGAGGGAAAGGTCAGCCATTGCAAGAGAGCGGCAGCTGTGTGTGTGTGTGCTTGTGTGAAGGGGAAAGAAAGAACAAAAGTGTACTGGAGTGTGCTTGCTCGCCTGTTCCTGCGTGTGCGTGCCATCACCAGTAGGCTCTTATGCGCTTCAGAGTGATTGAACATTTTCTCATTAGCTTGCCATCATACATAATTGTCCGTGAGAGCAGTCCGTTAAGAGCCTGGCGTGTGATTAACTCGGCTCAGTTGATGGCCACCCTTATGACCCTGCTGTGGGTTTTTGAGATTTAATTTCCATCATATATGGAGACTGTGTGTTTGTACGTGTGCATATGAGACTGTGCAGTTACACCAATCCAACTGTTAATCTTGATGGTTTTTTTTAACTAACCACATTGTATTTGTTTTATTGGCATTTTTGTTCATTTTTGTTGACAATTATTTCTGTGTTTCCAGTATTGTAATCCGTCTAATTGAGCGTATCCGCATTTTAATACATTCACGCATTTGTGTTCTGATTCTATGCAGACAGGCAGGTCTGATGCGTCTGTGTGTGTGACAGAGGGAGAGAGAGAGAGAGAGAGAGAGAGAGAGAGAGAGTGAGAGTGAGGTTGCCGATATGCCGTCGGGCATGGCGATAAAGGTGGTGTTAAGGGGCGGTGTGACACTGAACGATGCCGGAGGGAGCCTCTTTAAGATTGCTGTGCTCTGCGGCGACTGTAATGCCAATGAACCACTCCCTGTCAGCTATAGCACAATACTGGAGGACGCACAGGCAGGCGCAGCATCTCTACAAGTTCACTGCTCGGTCTGTGTGTCTGTGTGCTTATGGTTTGTGGTGCTAAGGTGTGTAAGGGGCGGTGATGTTTCCCTGTGTCCGTATCTGTCAAACATTTTTTTTTTTTTCTTTTGGAGCTTGCATTGTTTGCGCCATTAGCATTCATAGGACTGTCTCTCTCTCACACACACAGGCTCAGTGTGAAGTCCTGAAAGCCCGCTCAGCAGCTCTGGTCATAAAACCTGGAGCGCCCATGGCCAGACTCAGCCGCACCGCTGTCAGAGCAACTTTAACACTCTGCGTGTGCGCGCGTGTGATAGCTGCAGGACCAGCACTGAATTACAGAGCAGGCTCCACATTTTTCCATTTCAGACATTTAGCTGGTACTCCTGTTCGCAGCGGCTTGAATTGGCACCACTGCTGCCTGCAACCCCAGAGCTACAGCACCGAGATGATACTCCTGTCACACCAGAATAACCATGTAAAAGGTGCTGGGTGCATTGGGAAAGAGATAAGGGGCAAAAAGGGGAGCAGAAGGGTCGCGATAAGAACAAGGGGAAAAAGATACAGGCTATTGTAAGAGTGGGTGATTCTGCCTTCAGATGACCAACATGCAGTAATAGATTATGAGGCTATTAACTGTATATACCAGGTTGTGTACTCCCCAGATGTAAGTAATCACATTAATGACATCAACACTGATAAACTGATCCTACCTTGGGCCTCACAGCCGTGCCAGAGAGAATTGCTACATGCTGCAGGGGACATGTTCCTTTGCTAAAATGTCAATTACAAAAAAAATTCAGATTTCGAGCTTTAAGGGTTGAATTTCCTTTAACTCACATTATACCTTTGTCCGTTATAACATTTCTAACAAATAGAATAAACCACATTCATGTTAGGGAGCTGTGGAGTCTTTGTATTAACCCTGAATAACATTAAGCTGCCTCTCATTAAGTATGAACTGTCAGCGTTTGTGCTTGGTTGGCCAGTTCTAACAAAAGCAGTGCACCAAATGGCGACCGCTCCATGGTACGTCGCTCCCACCCAGCATCGGCTCCGTCTGCAGCTCTGGCTGCAGGCTGAGGTGTCATGAGAAGGAAGATTACAAAGTGAGCAGGGATTCCACTTGACCTTTTTGGCTGGCACGAGGGTCTCACCAAGATCATGTTGGGAGCAGCAGCGAGGCCCTGGCACCGTTGGGTGCCAGAGTCGCCGTGGCACCTCGCCCGCTCACTGAGACGGAGATTAGGGGAGGAGGGAGAGGAAGAGGAAGAGAGAAGTGCAGGGAGACAATGAGGAGCCTGAGCAAGGGTCTGTTATTATGTTGCAGTAAGGGAATGTACTGCATCGAGCACTCTGAGGTAGAGCAGAAACAAATAATTGATAAATGGATTAGTCACAACTATTTTCATAATCATTTAGAACATTTATTCCAGCTTCTCAGTTGTGTGATCATTGTAAACTGTTATATTTGGCTTTTGGTGTGCTGGTTGGGCAAAACTAGACATTTAAAGATGTCACCTTAGGCACTATTTCTTGACATTTTGTAGTCCAATCAATTAATGCGGTAATCAATCGGCTGATTAGTCAATAAAATAATTGTTGGTTGCAAACCTAATCTGATGTTTAGCATCCTCATTGGCAACTACAACCAACTCCAGCCAATGATGTGAATTGTAGCTACTTCAGGCAGCAGTTTCACAGAAGAGTTGAGAGAATATCTCCAGGAAAAATACTGATTAAGTAAGAAAGCTGGAAATCACATTTACTATATCATAAAAGACGTCTTCTCCATTTTTGTGTCAATATTTATGTAGGTCTGTTATTGGCGTTTTCAGATGTCAGCCCTGCCCGACCAGTGTCACCCTGTAGTTAAGCTCGAGAGGAATTTGCTGGAAAATAGAGATTGTACGCTAGACGATTTGAAATTTATGTGCCACCAAATGCCAGAGGATTTTCAGCTGAGAAATGCTATCTTCCCCCGCTGCTCTCTGAATTCCTAATGTTTGGTTTTTACGAGGTTGGCAGGGGTGCCTTCTCCTGTTGCCTCCACCGCACTCCCATCTCTGCTCATCCATTATTTATGGCGCATAGGCACGCACAGGCCTAGAAATACACACTCGCCACACTTTTACTTTTTGCTCCGACATACAGAGAGCTCAGAGTTGCTGACAATCCTGACTGCTGTCAGTCCACGCGACCTCTGTGTCAGTCACCTCTAACACCACAGCGCTAACCCCGTGCCTCTCTTGGTTTCAGGTCAGCAGGGGTCATGAGGGTGTCGGAGGCCCCGGTTGCTGTTCAGAGCAGCTGAAGCAGACATGGGCAAAGAAGTCTCGAATGGCATGGGTAGGCTCAGCCTCATCGACTTCACCAGCCACATCCTCCTTCGCCACAACCACCACTGGCTACGCACCAAGTACGTCTCCTGTTTATTTCTGTTTGACAAGAATAGTCAGGGAATGTCACACTCAGGGGAAACTCCATCCAGCACTGTAACAGTTGGTGGCGCTAATTCTCCAGTCGATTGTCCATGAATAAGATAAATCTGTCTTTATCAGTGTTATCTAAATGTTGTGTTATGATGAAATATCCAAAATCCCATGGGAAGAATATCTCATATTGTGACTGGAATTTCACTTATGATCTATGTAATGTGAGAACTTGCAGCCACAGTCTAAATGTGAAACATTTAGTCCTGAGATGATGCATGATTATAGCCGTGTTTACAAATGAGTCACTTCACAAGATTAGAGCAGTGTTATTTCATCACTCGGCTCAGTCAGTCATTGTCTTAGATGGCATTTCCTTTAAACCTGCACAATCCTACACTGACTCACCAGTTATCACCTCCATTAAAACATCAAGAAATAAACAATGTGCAATTCCCCGTTATTCTGACACAACGTCAATGCTATTGTTTTGCCCTAATCTTATTTCCCAAAAGCACCTGGAACCCTTTTTCCACTAATAATAGTCAAGTCCTTCAAAGATAACTTACACCAGGATTAAAGTGTTTCAACTCATTTCTTTGTATTCACACTAACACTAAGTACATCATAACTGCTGTTCTTCTCCATTGAACATACTGTAAATACTAGAAATGAACCATATAAAAAGTCACACTTCTTCTAATGTTAGTGGAGACTCAGGCAGCCAAGCTTTCAATTTTAAACTTGACAAACTCCTTTAAGATTCAAAGTGTTTATCATAAGCACAGTAAGGAAACAGGTTCCCATGTACAATGAAATTCTTTCATTGCTGTCCGCAATGAATGCCCACATTTAAATATAATAGTTAAAAGATAAAAAATAAAAACAAATAAATAGAAAGGCAGTTAAGATGCATCATGTGAAAAAAGAGATATAATAGAAATATAATATAATATAATAATGAGTAGCGCAAAAAACGTTTGTTTTAAAAACGTTTGTTGCAAAAACTCTGTATTTGTATATTAGGATGAATGGGATGCATTGATACAGTGTCGGCCTGTAATAAAGTATGTTTTAAGTATTGGCTTAACGTGTGGATCACCAAGAGAGCAGGGATCCGTTCAGATCAAGCACAACAATTATTCTGAAATGTACTTGATTGGTAGTGGCTTGAGTTAGATGTCCCCCTCCTCCTACAGTAAAGCAGCATCTGCTGGTTAAAGCAAATAGCTGTCATTCCCTTTAACTGGATAATGTAATATGACACTACAATATTAAGAGAACCATAAATATATAATGTTAGGAAAAATGTGGTAAGGTCCGTTTTCAGTCTCACTCATCAGGGGCCAACTTGCTGCTCCCAAAATTCCCAGACGTTTCCTTAATGTAACACTAAGCATCTAATGATGATCCATATTACTTATGCGGTCAAAACATCAGGGATTCTAAACAGGCGCACAGTGCAATTACCTCAGCCGTGAGAGACGAGACGGTGAAATTTGAATGCATCAAAGTCTGGAGCCAAATTTAGTCCAACACTCCAGTCCCATGATAAAATGTGTTTGGAAGAATGAAGGATTCGGAGAGGGACAAAATAGCTATCTATCACAAGCCCGGCTCTTGAAAATATCTGTCCAATATTGCAAATTTTAAACAGAGCGACTCAAGAGACTTCACTCATCAAAATGTCAGAAAGAGACACTAAATATTCAAAGGCGTGCACAGCACTCTGGAGTATTAAGCTGTTTTCTTTCAGAATGTAAAAATAATGTAAAGCAGCAGCCGGCGTTGCTTTTGTCAAACCTCTGACAGGTCATTGAAATTCAACATCTGACTCTCCAGTGCCCAGCCACATTTTAAGCTAACCTCTTAGCCTCGCACAGCATCAAGTTAGCAGTACATTTGCCTGGCAGAAGAGCTCAGGAGAGCGGCGGACCTCGCTAGAAGTCAATTACTCTGACATAGAGGAATTGGATGCCACCTTTTTAAAGAACGCGCCTCCCGCTCGCTGTCTCAGCTCTTTTGGGACGGAGATAAACAATCAAGTCTCAGCCAGCCGCTTTGCTGCTCGGCGATCAGATAGGAAAATGGCTCTGATCACTGCCGGGCAAATGGGTTGAGGCCCCGCTGACTGGTGGAGGCTGGGACGCACACGCAGCCTGTCACGTACACACTCAAGCGCAGAGTAAGTGCTGTCATGTGTGGATCCAGTTTTGATGTGCAAAGTGAATTTGATGAGCCTGTTTCTAATTAACCTATTAATCATAGCTCTCATGTACCAGATGTCGGCCCTCCCTTCTTGCCTGTGTGTGTGTGTGTGTTTCACTGCATGGGGCCAGACTGCATAATTAGGGTGTATCAGCAGGATGAACTCCTATGTTGGAGCACCGTGACTTCAACATAGGGAGGTCATGGCATTACACACATATTTCCTGCAACAGACCCTAGGTGTAAGGCAACTTGGCGATAATGTTGAGTTCCTTTTACTCTGAAAATGATCTGACATTTGTCATTAAAGTAACCAAAATCTCTAAGCTGCACATTTGAGCTGTTACTATTTCAACTGCCTATACACCATACACACTGACGATTTGGGGGGTAAAATCAGGTTAAGGTCTTTTCACCATCAAGTCTTCCTGCTGAGATGTACTGCATACTTGTAATTCAAGTTTTTGGACTACTGCACGAGAGAAATTAAATTGGAATTTGTGCCATTAGGACATTAATCAAATAAAAACACAAATTTATGATATAACTCCATACATTTTAACTTTAACTCTTTAAGCTATTCCATATTTGCCAGTAATAAATCATATTTTTAAATGTATTTTATTTCAAATTAGATCATTAATTGAATTAAATTAAATCAAGTTGAAGAAATATGCTTAAAAAATTAATAAATACATTTAAAAATATGCTATAGGAGGAGAGATTCTGTCACTTCTTGGAGACAGACACTGTAAACTTGAATCCATTTTACAGGAGCAAACTGTCCTCCGGCTTTGTCTTGTCCAGGCATGTCCCTTCCATCTGTAGCAGAGCAGCTGCAGAGCAGTGAGACAGCTCAGACGGCCAGTAATGACTGATGACCACAGACTGTGTTGATGACACAAACTGCTCCTCTCCTCCTTCTCCTGCCTCTCACCATGTACATTAATGGTGGAGTCAGCAATTCAAATCCAATACGCTGTTTGTCAAATTCAGCAAATATCGCCTCACTGACTTGCTACCTGTCTCTTGCATGTGCATGAAAAACAAATTCGGTGTCCTTACACAGCTCAGGCTCCGTTAATGGGAAACAAAGTGGTTTGGACCGAGCCACACAGCACTGTTCCAGCTAATCAGCAACAGGAGGCGTTTGTACTCATACACGGGACCAGAAGAAGGGGAAATGTAGCACATGCTATCTAGATATGCTGACTAGATAATTAAAAACAATTTTTTAGCATCTTTACACAAGCGGCAAATCACTGTTGTTACTCCTGCTGTATTGTAGCTTTCTCTTTCAAAATAAAACCCATGAGAGTCGCGAGACAAAGTAAACAGTCATTACGAAAGACTCCTCAAACAAATGTGGACCACCTCACCGATGATGAAGAGCAGGCGCCCTGATTTAATGATCCAATGTGAACAAGTAAGTTTTATTTATTACTTTATGAATAAGTAGCTTTTTTCTTTATTTATGGACCATAATGCCATTCTACTACATCTCATATATACACTATATGTTATAAATCTGAACTCATTTTATTTAAACTGTTTCTCTTACACAGTCTAGAGAAGAAGGGTGAGGACAATGACTGGAGGCCTCCACAACCATTGGTCCGAGAGATGCATTGATCTTTCACTCATGTCTTTTAATGTGTTTAATTCTGAATTCACAAAATTATTTGGTTATGTTGTGTTAATTCTGAAATAATAAATCTGCTCCATCACATTAAAAAGTGTGTTATTGTGTTGGTGTGTATATATACACTCACTCACTCACTGACACAAAGCAAAAGGATATCAGACACCAGCTTGGACAAACAAAACTGCTTATTTTAGTTTTTTTTTGTCATGACATGACAATTTTTAAACTAAGATTGCTTAGATTTCTTTTAAGGAGTCATGCCCAGTGCACATTATATACTCTGTGGGATTGTGGTTGAAAAATAAACTTGCTAGGTGAGCAATCGATGTATGTTGACATGGTGTCTAACCTACCTTGAAAATAGTTTGGGTGTATGTGTACATCTGTACCGATGTATTCACAGATATATCTGTTGTAAGCTTACTTCAACCAGTCTAGATTACTTTGAATGTGTCAAGATAACATTTAGTCACTCACTGTCGTTTTTGAAGAGCTTCCCAGATACAGTTCAGCCCTGGAGAAAACATAGAATACCACAAACTACATGATTATTATGTAATAACCAGTCAAAGAGAATTGCCCTCATGGACATGTTGGTCTCTTTCAGGTTCTCTGTATTTGCCAGCGTCTCCCAGTAAGACTTTGCAATGAGAATGTCCGATACGGTTGACACTGAAACGATGAAGGTTTCCGAGGCTGCTGACACGGTGCCCTCTCCAAAAGACAACGCCACAAAGTCTGATGTCACCGACCAGAGCCAGAGCAGCAGAGATGAGCACGGCAGCAACAATAAGAGGGATGCACAGGTAAGGAGCTCTTGACATATGCCACAGCTGAATCACATTCATGTTCAGCCTGAAAACCCTCCCGAAACGCCTCTTCATATATACCACGACTTAGATAGACAGGAAAGACGGTCTTATTTTCAGCGTTTTCTTCAACCATTCTGATCAGGGAAGAGGTTGGAGGTGTCAGCAGCCTGACCGAAGCTGAGGACATTTGACACCTCACCAAACATTTTCACTTTTTCGTCCACACTCTTCTCCATGAAAATTCTGTAACAGTCAGCGTCAAACACCAACTGCCCTGGGGATCTCCTGTCGCCTCCAGCGTTCGAGATGATTTTCCCGGCTGCTACTGCAAGCCAAATGATTCCTGAAAAGTGTAATCTGCACCGGCTGAAATAATAATGTAGGACTTGACTCTGCCTTGCCACAGTATAGAGGTGAATCAGAGTGAAGCTCTTCACCGCCGTCTTCCTACTCTGTAAAACTAGTGAATCTCATGTATCCACCATGGGAGACATTAAAGCAGTGGATCCACTGGGGATTCAGAGCAGCTGAGATCACTTTCAAATAAACTGCTAATTAATTAGGTCTCTATGTCATTACAACAAATGTGCTTTGGGGCCGCAGAAAATTTGCACTTGTTAATTTGGCTCTTTAAGTACAACCTGGTGCTGACTGGTTTGTGCTCACAGAGGAACGGACACCAAACAGCGAAAATGACGAAATGGTAGGAAATCTCTTTGAGTGTGGTCGAGGAAACAAAATCCAGGAAAGGAAAAGGATTGTCTCTTTGGCCGCTGCCTAAAAATAGGATTCAGGCCAATCTGGCCTTGTGGTTGGAGGCAGGCAGAGTGAGGGAGTCAGGCAGGCAGATAATCTGGTGCTCAAATCCTGGCTTATCTACCAACTTCCTGTGTCTATGTTACCCCGAGGAACAGAATGACACCAGCATGGGGGAGCTACAGGGGAGAGAGAGGAGGAAGAGGGAGGGAGAGATGGTTTGAGAGGCTGCAAGAATGAGGAATCAAGGAGAGGAGGAATGGAAAAGGACAAGAGACATGGTGTTGAAGAAAGAAGGAACGAAAACAAGAAGCCAAGCAAAAACAAAGCATCAAGATAGGAGAGGGGAATGATTTCTCTCCCCTAAATCATTCTACGCAACAACAGAAAAATTAGCTCAAGTGATAAAATGAAAACAACAGCACAGAAACGGCTAACTAGTGGCCACATTTGAGAATTATGCTGTACTAGTATTTGGTGCAATTTGAAAGGATGTTGACAGGATGTAGGTCGGAAGAAAGCTGCATCTTTTCAAAACAGAAAGAGCAAACTGTGTGACTACGTAACTTTTGAAAGGCAGAATAACACAATATTAATCCTGAAAATGAACAGTTGACTTCATAAGAAAAAAAAATGCACCAATCCTCACTTGGTCTGGTATGACTAGTAGCTAATGGTGGCTAATGATATTATAATATATGAGATTTTGCTGTGTGACTGCCATTACTGAGTCAGTCCATTGTCTTTATGATTCTTCTCTACTTGTGCTACTGTAACATTACATTTTAGCTCGGCATGGTTGCGTAATGATTATGTCTTTTAAAGGATTAGTTAAACAGATAAGGGCATTTCCCAAAACTGCTTCCAGTTTATGCTAAGCTAAAGTAATCATCCACTGGCTTTTGCTTCATTTTATCTAATTCTCAGCAAGAAAGCTTATAAGTGCATTTCTCAAAACGTCGAACTTTTCCTTTAAGCAACTGACTCAAGAGAATCTTGGGAAATGAAGAGAAATTCAATGTGCTGTTATCCCGTAATTGCAACAGTGCCTGCTGTTTAGCAAAAATTATTAACTGTAGTCTCCTCCTTTTTCTTTTTTAATGAGAAACATGAATTCCAGCATACACCAACAGCACAGTGAGACTAATACTGTAGGTATGACCATGTATTTACATTTAAACCAATCTCTTTCTAATATTAGAAAACTAGTATTTGGATATTCTTGACATTAACCAAGCAAGCTGGTCTTTTTCTCAGTTCTCACCACCTAAAGCAAAACTCTCCTTTTCTCCTTCGTGTCACCTTAATTTGACTTTGCGTGTTTCCCTGCCTGCTCCAGTGTTTTTTGTGACCTCTTTAAATGTAGGATGTATGTAGCTACTTGCCTCTCATTCTACTCCTAAAACTCACTCTGGCATGATTATTCCCTGGTCACAGGATATGCCATGATATGCTGACGGCACCGAAGCCCCTGACCTTTCTGCTCGTAATTTTCAGCAGTAGAGGAGGTGAAGCTAATTCTGTCGCTCTGTGTAAGGGCATCGGTTAAATGTCTGAGATGTTCATTGTGGTAGAAATGGAGGAGGTGGGGTAAGGGATAAGAAACGGGGGAGGGGGCGGCGGTAGGTGTAATGGTGGGGACAGAAAAGCATTCCGACAGAGGAAGGGCGACTGGGAGGGTGGGGGGTTGACTGGGTGACTTTGCCACCATCTGCCTCCAGCTCTCCAGCTCCGTCCTCTGCGGCAGGACAGGTGGCTGGTGGCCGCCCTACTTCTGCTGACTTCAGCCCTTTCCCTCTCCCCCTTTCCCATTCCTTTATCTCCTGCCGGCATTGTTCATTCCCCACCGGCCCCACGCCACTCAATTAGCTGGTGTAGCGGTGCGCTCACAGTCCCAGCCCTCCCCCCCACCCCCTCTCCACCCTTCTCCTCCTCCATCCACATCCATATTACCTGATATAGAAAAGGGGCGCGGCAGGTCACAGGCATTGGAGATGGGCGAACAGCGGCCCATTTCAATTTTTTATAGGTGTTATTTGGCCCTGGAGCTCAATGAGGGAGGGGAGGGGTTGTCCTTTGATTTTTAGAGGACAGGTGGGAAGGACAGAGCTGTGTGTGTGCATGTGTGTGTGTGTGTGTGTGGGGATGCATGTTGGGATTAGGAAGCAGAGGACTGGGCTCTGTTACAATTTCGACTGAAATGGCTCCTGCCAGGTCTCCCCCCTCCCTTCCTCCGCTCCTCTATGCGTGCTACTGAGAGACCTTCTGTTTATACGTACACATACACACACACACAGCCACTAGTGCGTGAAGCGCAGAGGCACCGAGCTGTCTCACACACTGTTGGGCAGCCGGCCTCTCCCTGCTTTCTGCAGCTCACCTCCAGCGCCTGGGTCTGATTCACATGACAGCTAAATGGAGCTGGGAGCAACGCATAAAACTGACCTGAATCGCTCGCAGCCAAATGTCTGGCTTTTGTTTTCCTAGGTGCGTGTGTGTGTGTGTGTGTGTGTGTGTGTAAGGGGCTCTACAGTGCAACCGCTTTGGTAACATATGCTCTGCAGAAATTAATTCATAATCCTGGGAAATGGTGAATGTTCAACTTGAGATTTCATGCACTGTGCAGGGAATTTTAATTTTCTTTCCGCAGATCAATGCTGCTGAATTTTGTTCTGTGCTCTTAAATTTTTCAGTTGAGGACTAGACATGAAAACACATGCATTACAGGAGGTTACCTGTCCTTTTTTTCTTGCTGTTTTAGTAAGAATTGTTTTGCTCTTTTGCAGAGCTAGTAGCGCACGCATGCACAAAATCTAGGCCAGTCATATTTAATTCAAACTTCTCCACCTTCTAAAAGTAACAGTCCTCTTTTTCCCTCCAAACTTCTGTGGTTTGTTTGATTTTCTTTCCTGTGCACTTTTTCCCTGTACCCCTCCCCTACCTATGGACAGCCTGTGAAGTACTCTAAGGTACGGTACACTCGACATGCATGTTGTGCAAGGATGCTCCAACCTGTCAGTGTGCACTTGGATTGCGTTGTTTGCTTGGATTAAGTTGGAAGTTGTACTTGTGTTTCCTGTCAAGCAAGTTGTCATTGTACGCATTGCTCCAGACGTCTGAACTGACTTCAGCACAATATGCTGAGATGCCTTTCTATGAATGAGTACAGGCTAAGGTGCGAGTTATGCCTGAAAAAACAAAGAGTTTTGAGTGGACGTTTCCTGTGTGCTTGCTGCATTGCTGTTGATGTTCCTTCAACACAAGAAGGCTTGGGTTAATGTGAAAATGCTTACTCCATTTTTTATTTAAGATTGTTCTGATCAAGTTATCTGGGAAGATTTGCAGCCACTGGTCTACAATCATCTTAGCCGCGAGAAGCTTAGTCACTCGGGAAAAGATTTGTCAGCTAATATGTGAAATATTGAAACTGTGATTTGCTTGCAAGAATCGATCGTGCTCGCTGGCTGTGTCTGTTTTACCTTGGCTTGTCACTGTGATGCGTGATCATATTGATGCAGTTGTGTGTGTGCATGGTTTTAACTGTGCCCACCTACCTGCACCCCCCTCCTTAGTCCAACACCAGGCTAAAGCTCGTGCGGAGCCTGGCGGTGTGTGAAGAGTCCTTTCCTTGCCCTATTCCTGAGCCTTCAGCAGCACCTCAGGTAAAAGTCTCTCTGAATAACCAGAGTGTGTTCACGTTAGAGATGTGCTGGTATACCAGGTCTACTACATACAGAACCATGGTGAAATGATTTTGACTAGCCAGCATCAGCTAGCTGACCTACTGAAACGCTGCTAGTTTATCGGCACACAGTGAAAGAGAGTGAGCATGATTTTACGTGACTGACGAACAGGAAACTGCTTCATCGAGAATGCACACGTTACATTCTTCCTCACCAGTCGGCTTTGGGAATTTGTCAGTAGTTCTGTGGAGATGGAGTGCACGTGGACAGGTGGTGCTAGTAACGTATAAAAGCCCAATATAACAGTGACGTGGTTTGTCGCTAACATGTGCTGCCTTTTTAACCATTAACACCCAGCGGGAAACGCTACCAACTTACTTAAAGACCCTCTTCAGCCATTTTTCAGACATATTAAGAATACTTATAATAGTAATGATTTGTATCTGATATGGTTTTTCTACAAAAAAGCATGAAACTTTGATACCAGCACATCTCTAATTCACATGCAACCCCACTGTTCATATGAAGCAGAATCATCTCAGTCATCTCATCAAGCCCAGTGTGACGAAGGTGGCTGTCTGACTCTTCCGCCCCATTCGTTAAGCTCCAAGCCAACACACATAGTGATGAAAACATCACATCATCAAAACAAAGTATGGAGCTCCAACAGCAAGCCGGCCGATAGTTCGCTAAATAAAGTCTTCTTTTGCAGCACATCTCTGGGCAAAGCCCCCCTCTGATCACACTCTCTCCATTACATGCCACTCTGCACAGCTCCTGGCATGCTTTCACTCACTCACACACACACAGATACTCACAGGTGTGTTTGTTCTGGGCGTTTCAGCCAGTCAGCACCGAGCTCCATAACCAGAGGGCGGTGTTATTCCCACAACAGTCTCGCATCGTCTGCACTCACACGACGTCCTGTATTACTGCCATCAATCATGTCGGGGAAATTACAATTTCCACACGTCAGCTACAGAGAGCTGTGGAGCGCTCTAATTGAATACTCCTGATATTTCCCCCGCTACTGTTATTGGGCCCGGAGTCGAGGCTCCAAGCTGCGGCAAACTAACCTAGAGGGGCGAGGGAAAGCAATAAAGACAGAAGAGGAAAAACACATGCAAGTGCAGTACACATTCAGCTGTAAGATCACTGATTCCCATTCAACCCTCATGATTATCAAATCTTAACTATTCCCATGCTTCACCATTTTGCGTTATTGTCTCCAACATCAGATAGTAAGCATTAACAAAGGGCTGTATGGATCTGTAGGCTGTCCAAGCAGTCTCTGAAAAACTACGTCTGCCCTTACATTGTATGCCTCGCTGTCAATTCTAATCAATGGCCGATAAGGGCCCCCGAATACACGCTGTACTTTTTGTTTTAGACTGACAGCATGTTCATTACATATTCAGAAGACCATCATTTTCACGCTGTTTTTCCTTTATCTTGAGGTAAATGGGTGTCAGGAAACAAATGAGGCAGCTCGCAACAGCTGCACATCAACCAGGCGGCTTCCATGTGATGCCGAGGGTGGCATTAAGTAGCAAACATCACCGCTTCATGCCAGAAAAAAATCCTTTTGCTTTGACGAACACACACACACACACACACACACACACACACACACACACACACACACTGTCACTTACACAACACACAATCCTAGACTCATTTTCACTTTCTCGCAGTCTCGCTCAGGCAATTAGTCAGTCACGTTTCTCATTAGCATATTACATTTTCACATATAGTCAGAGCGCATTGAAATGAAGGAGAATGTAGCGTCTCATTATCTTGCTTCGCAGCTGTTCCAGGGATCAAACTCGTGACCTTTTTTGGTTATGAGCTGCTCTCTCGCCACTAGGTCACCCCTTCTCTCACTCCTTCACACATTCACTCCTCTCTCTCGCACACACACACTCTTACAGACTCTCTGATGTTAGCTTTCCAGGGTTGTGTTTAATCCACTTATGGTGCACTGGCAACCCCTCTCCTCTATTCAGCTTTCCTTTCAGCCTCTTGTAGAATTGCCTGAAAAGCAAATCAGATACTACTATGAGTCAAGTGTGTGTGCGCATGTGTGTGTGGGGTGAGGAAGAGCACGACTGGGGTAAATCAAGGCCATTTTTAATAGATCTTGCAAAACATCCACACCAGTCTTCCGTCCCGGTTGCAGAATGGTTGATTTAAATAATTTTTACAGTTGGAGGGGGGTTACAGCTAAGTCCTCATTCTGTTTGATTTTAAGGAACAAAATTTGCTGTGCTGTTTAGTTTTGGGCTCAAATTCATGTTTTATTCAAGTGGTTTAATAAAAATAAGCTAATCTGACAGAGTAATTGCCATTGTGATTTGGAATTCATGGACATGGGTGGATTATTACTGGCAAGGAAACACGTTTCAATGATAAACCAGAAGGGTTTATTAAGTGTCTTACAGTGGCCTCTTTTGCCCGTGCTATTCTCTAATTAACCTAGAACCTCAGGCAAGATCATAGAGAATTAAATGCCTCATATTTAATACCTCCCTTCTAAATGAATGTCTCATGTCTGTTCATCGATCAGAACAGACTCAGGTTACATTTTGTGTGTCTAAGTAATGCCTCCTAATCTGGTTAAACTGAGTCCATGTGGCAAAAACACACAACCCATCATTTAATAAAAAAAAAAAAGAAACCTGCAAGAACTGTTTCAGACATTTTCTTCCCCTCCCTGAACAGGATGGATTCCTTCTCCAGCCCTTTGAAAAGGAAGATCGAGCTGCACAGGACCAGGCTGAGAAAGAGGACAGCTGCGATAAGGTGGACAAACCCGAGAAAACGCCCAGAAAAATGCTGTCGAGAGGTGAGAAATGCTCTTAAACCCATACTGACTCACTGGATTTGGAAGGTTTATTTCAATTTTTTTTGTTTCCATTTTTACAGGTAGCCTTTTTTTCTTTCTCTTCTTATTCATATTCATATTAACATATTTTGCCCTTGTGATGACCCTGTTTGAATATATTTTGAAGTATTTATGATTAGATCTGGTTACATTTTAAGGTTAGAAACCTTCTTCAGACTGATGTCAGTGAAACGGAATTGCCATTACAGTCACAGGAGCTGAAACATTTCCATTAACACCTCAGCTTTCTTGACATCATAAACACCTGGGGCCTCATTTGTAAACATTACTCCCAAAAAGGTGCTTGAAAGATGCATGTGTGCTTTTCCCATCCCAAAATTTGAATTTATATATAGAACTTAGTAGGAGAATATGTGTATGGCCAATTGGCTCTGTGGATAATATGTATTCTTATATGTGTGTATCTACTGGATGTTTATGTCGTTTTGGTGGCAGTTTGTCACTGGCGACACTGACAACTAAGTATTGAAATGAATCCAAATGCTTTAATGATACTTATCACACAATCAATGTCTCTCAACCAAATTACAGCCTTCTAATAATTATATCCTTTACCATGTCACAGGGAACATCCACTCCTAAACATTTTTTTCCCGGCTCAGTGCCCTCCAGTTTGTCCAAAAGCACTTCTCCATTTTAAATGATATCTCATTATGGGCTGATAATTGGCGTGATTCAGTTAATTGCGACAAGCTCAAGGTGTTAAGCAATTATACGGATTCCCACAGGCGTATAAAGGTGTCTGCTTCCCTCTGTGGAGCAACACCACTGATGAGGCAGCGTCCAATTATAGAAACCAGACACCCACCGAGGGGAACAAGCTCCCGTTTCCCCCAACTCCCACTGATGGGTCCCCCCTTTGTTGGTGCACTGGAACATGTTTTTTGGTGTCAATTTGGTTACCCAACCACCTCTTCTTCAGTGGTTCAGCTGGCGGCGCTCACTGCTGCTAAAACAGGCTGCCAGATTTTCTTTTCTTTCTAATATTATTCTCACCAGTAACAACCACCAAATAGCATGAGCCCTCAGCAATGTCACCCTCAGTGAAGTTTCTCTTCCTATATATGCTGTTTCCATTTTTTTCATCTCAAATAGTTGAATGACAAGCAGATTAATTTTCTTATTAATATTCAAAACGAGCATTTCATTAACTGTTAATCATTCATTTGGGGAGTTAATGGGGCGGAACATTTCAATTTCCTTGTTATTCAAATAAAGAAAATTTATATTGAGAAAATGACATGCAGGTAATCTCAGGGACTGTTTTCTAAGTCGGGCCATATTTGAGCTTTCTTCATTTGTGCGCAGGTAACATTCAGGGTGGAATCTCCGCACATCTATGTTTAATAAATGAGATCTGTGATGTATTGCCTTCATTTCAAATGTTACCCCACTGATCTGCATCTCTCTTAGATTCCAGTCAAGACTACACAGATTCAACTGGCATAGATCTCCATGAGTTCCTGGTCAACACATTGAAGGGAAACCCCAGGTACACTCAACATTATATTGTAACACACCAGCATTTAAAACAGCAAAATTACACAGTGAAATTTGTTAATTTCAGTGGAATCGCTGTGATTAGTTTGTAATTAACCAGGATGTTGAATTTAGCAAACAAGATAGAAGACAGGAACCAGCTGTACGAGGGAGAAATTACACGTCTCATATCCACTCAGTTAGTATGATGTGACAGAAACTTTTTCTTGTGTTGTACTGAACAAGCTAGGAGACATGACATTTCCAACTTCTTGGATAGGAAATAAAGTCACTACTTCCTTGCTGGCTAGTGGGTTGGCAGTTAGTTTGCTAGCTACACTACTCGCCAGCTTAGCTTTGCAAATGGTCCCTTGGTCACCAATCTATAACTAAATATTTGTAATGAATTTCACTGTGCTACTGTCTGGTGTGACCAGGCCTGTAGAGAGTTTGTTACTGTTTGAACATTGATCTTATGACCTGAAAAGTAAAAAGATTCTTGATTATGAACCCAATTTTGTGTTTAAGGAGTCTCCAAAAACATCCTATTTTATTTCCTTAGGGATCGAATCATGCTACTGAAGTTGGAACAGGACATCTTGGACTTCATCAGCAATAATGAGTAAGACATATTCATTAGTATATCGTTATGCAGCTTTTCATTCAAGATTTTATCTTAACCAAACACTGTAGCACCTAAACACATTCAATCGGAGCAGAACTTAGTGAACTAAGCTGCAGTAGTTTTTGATGGGAATGAAAACCCATATACTATTTTATCAAGTCAAAGGATTTTTTCACAAGTCGTCTTTTGAGATAACGGAGCTCTCCAGAACACGAGCACAGACGGATCTTTCCACTTTCAGATGGGCTTTACTTGATGTAACACAATTAAGACGAACAGCTGTTCATCGGCCCAGCTGGTTTCAACTGGGACCGCCGTAGAATCTGTAGTCCTGTTTGGATGTATTGCATCATTTTTAAAAGGAGTCTGTGAACTTACTATTCACTCTGGTCATCAAATGACCCTTGTAGCGTCTTTGGAAGTATTAACTATTCAGTTTGGTTCACTATTGCTTATGTTGCTCTGGAATTACTGAGGGCTTAAAGTTCTGCTCCAGTGAACTCAGCAGCTCTTTGAAACATTTTCAAAACAGACCCAAGAGCAGATATATCCTTACAAGGTGAAAGCACTCCAGTACGGACTCCTACTAGATGAAACCCTTGCTGAACTCCTCATTTCAGACCGAGATCATGACTGATATGTTTTTTTTCTTTTGAATCATTAACCTTATTTCTCCCTCTAGAAGCCAAAAGAGAAAGTTCCCGCCCATGACGTCCTACCACAGGATGCTGTTACATCGAGTGGCAGCCTACTTTGGCATGGACCACAATGTGGACCCCAGTGGAAAGTCTGTGGTGATCAACAAAACCACCAACACCAGAATGTGAGCCTCTCTTTGGCCTTTTGATGTTTCCCCATCTTCATGCAAGTTTACTGATTTCACTTGAGTATTATCAGACTAATGGGCATTGCGTAAGAGCAAGATCAGCATAGTAAGCTACACTATCACTTTGTTAGTTAAATGGTGGTGAATTTTCAGTTGCAATCAATCGACGGATATGTTTGTTTCCCGCCCTGCTCGTTGGTTAACATATGTTCCTGTCAGCATCTGCCTTAAATTAAGCTGCCACTAAAGCTCTTGTGAATTTCCCCCACCGACAGACCCGATCAGAAATTCTCAGAGCACATCAAGGATGACAGGGCGGACGATTTTCAGAAACGCTACATTCTCAAACGAGACAACTCCAGCTTTGATCGCGAAGACAGCACGGTAGGTGTTTTTTTTTCGTCTTTTTTTTTCTTTTTCACCAAGCTGTCACTTTCGTTTCTGACATGTTGGTAAGAGTGGGACAATCTGGCGTCCCTGACATTGCTGCTAAAGAAATGTGTGTGTGTGTGTGTGGTGTCCTTGCCAGATTCGAATGCGTTTGAAAGCTGACAAGAGGAGCAAATCGATGGAGGAGAGGGAGGAGGAGTACCAGCGAGCCAGAGAAAGGATATTTGCACATGATGTGAGAGCTGTTTGTGTAGGCGGGGTGGGGGTGGGGGCCATGTTGCACAAATCTTTGTGTCGTTTCTATTCATGTGCAAATTTGGTAGATTTCTTGCTACCAATTACCACTGCTGGATTTATGATTTTTTTGAGACAAAGCTGTATTTGTTAAGTCAAATTGCTAAGTGTAGATATCTATGAGTATATGGATGTCCAGGCACCTGTCAATGCAGCATCATTCTTTTTGTATTTATTGATGAATTGATTTATGCTGTAGAGTCAAATTCATTGTTAATGCATAGAGCTGCCGTGAGACAGAGCCCTCAGCAGAGCTCAAAAGCAAACAGAAGTGTTGGAGATAACAATAAGAGCAATCTGTTCTATAATTTATCTACACCCCTGTAATTGACTGCAATTTCTATTTCCACCCACAGGGAGATCACTTCATACTAGACAGAAGGTAAGTAGTAAAACTGCATTAATCACATGATCAGTGACTTTGTGTCACCTCTTAGGAGAAATGATTTTGTTCCAAAAGCTACTACATCTAAGGTGGAGGATGAATTGCCTGTTAATTGGCAAAAGTAGAACTAATTTCATCCCTTTAAAGTGGAACTGAGGCTTTTCAGATAGGTTCTACTTTAAGTGATGTTCAATCACTTTTATGGTCTTCCTGTCAGAGCAGCAATTAGAGACAGCTCTGTCATGTTTTAAAATGGTGGATATCTCACTTTGTCAGTTTTGTAATACCTCCTCCCCCCTCCCTCCAGTGCTCAGGATGAAGACGCATGCATGAGCACCCAACAGAGGCGGCAAATGTTCAGGTAGGTCCACCCCCGTCACACATCATTCAACTCTTTCAGAGACTGAACCGCAGGCAGAGAAAACCCTTTGAATCGGCGTCTGCCTTAAGCGGCTCTCTGAGGAGCAGGAGTGCTGATCTGAGGATTTGTTTTTGCTGCTCAGGAAAGCTTCTGTTTAATAGGATTTTCTGCCCAGGCCTCCTCGTGTGGGCCCATTCGGACCAAAGCTTGCCAATTAAAGCGTGAAACTGTTTTCTTCTTTAAATGTCATCTTTTACTGATCAGTCACTGAAGAATACATGAACATGATGTTTGGCACGAGAAGATGAAGCCTCACTGTAAATCTACAAAAGAAAGAACGCTGAATATGGTATTACAGGCCGTGTTTTAGTCATAAATGGTGATCTATAGGCCTTGAAATGTACAATTATATCTGTTTTATGGAGCTGTCTGGCAACACACACATTAGAAAAAATATGTTAAGATTAGAGCTGAAACAATTAATCAATTAGTCGACAGAAAGTGTATTGGCAGTTGTTTTTTGTAACTGATTAAGCATTTATTTAAAGCAAAAATGCCAAATTCTCTGGTTCCAGCTTTTTAAATTTAATGTTTTCTACTGGTCCTTAAGCAAACAGTTTAAAGAATTTTCTTCTTTTACTTTTTATGGACCAACTGATTGACGCGTTGCAGATCAAGTCTAGAGTTGGGGCTATTTTATTTAGCATTTACGAGCCTTTAAATTATATATACAAACAGAATTATAACTCAAGGGTAAAATAAGTGTAACATATTTGAATAGCCGTTACTCTCCTCTCGTCCAGGTTACGAGCCGGCCGGTCAGGTGCTAGCAGGCAGAGCAGCTCGGAGACGGAGACGCTGCCACGGCACGGGGAGCCCCGGCCGTGGAGCAGCACCGACAGCTCGGACAGCTCCAACCGGCTCGCCCCACGGCCCCCCATCACCAAGGCCAGCAGCTTCAGCGGCATCTCCCCCGGCCTCATCCGGGGGGACAGCACGGCCAGCAGCAAGAGCACCGGGAGGCTCTCCAAAACAGGCAAGAGAGACAGCTGGGATGGAGGGAGATGGACGAGAGTGTTAAGATCCCCAATTTACCTCAGAATATTCTCCGTTTGTTTTGGATGAAATGGTGGTGACCAAACGGTTGAAACAATTCTGAATGTAGATGGAGGGATTACTCTCATTCAAAATGTCTCTCACCTGGAAGCGAGTGTGTAATTTATTCATTCAGTCTCTCAAACAAGGGAGAAGAAACCCACTGTCACAGCATGAAGAGGAAAAACTCAGCTAATTAGACGGTACTGGGTAAATGGGGAACAAAAATAGGCATTTTGCATATTGAGCTCCAAGCAAAATCCTTTAGCATAACATTCGGGGGGCACCTAAGGTCTTATCAGAGCAAGTGTTTGTTGTCCTGCCGTAGTCAATAAAGTCCATGGGCTGCCCTGTTGCCGGACAGCTGTCAAAACTAATTGCCATACAGCCGCACGGTGACGGAAGAGGCTCCCAAAAAGTGTTGCAGCAGCAGGAGAATGAAACGTAGCAGTGAGGAGTTACTGCATTATGTATAAGTCTAAGAACTGGGAAGTGCCACGCACGTCACCCAGACGAAGTTAAGGCTGCTCCCCAACTGCAGGTGCTTACTCCACAAAATGATACATTTGTAACTTGACTGACTGAGATTAGATGAAACGTGCTCTTCACCGCGGATTTGTCGTCTTTATCACAGTGAGCGCACGGTATAAATCCTTATTTGGCCTCTCCTCTCCATTTTGTTCCCTGCCACTGTTTCCGTCTAGCATCTTTTTCTATTTTTGCCAGTCTCCTCTTTTTTTCTCACTGAGGTGGTAGCAGCAGCAGCAGGCTTCTTGCCTGAGCAGTTTTTTAAGTTGTTTACGAGGCGGCTGGCTGCCCTCACTTTGTGTTTTGGGAGTTTAAGTCGGGGAGACATCTCGCCTGTGCTGCCATGTTTTCCTACGTTTGCCCTTCTGCTTAAGCCTTCAAATAGCCTCTCGTCGCAGCATGCTGCATGCCATCGCTACCTAAAAATAGGTGCTTATATATGATTGAGGCAAAATTCCTCTCAAGCATCTGAAGTGAAAAGGCTGCTGTTTTTGCTTTTTATATCATTTCAACATGAAAACAGCTTGTGATGCAGGCTTCTGTACTTTTCCATACGTAGGATTTTTGAATGCTGGACATTTGCTTGTCATGGAGTATTTTTATATTGTGATATAACTACTATTGCTTGTGTAAAAGTCCTTAAAAAGAGATTAAAAGGAGAAAACTTTGTCTGTGTATAACTGGTCTGACATTATCATATCCAGTGCAGCAGTAATGTGGCTGCAGCAACACGTTTTAACTCGGCTTTCTAAAACCATACACACCAGATTCCCTCGTCCCAAAAACATTTTTGACGACATTTGGTAATTATACAGGCAGAAATTCATCACAGACGCTGTAAATCTACCCATTTCTCCATCAACAGTTGCCTCATGAGATCAGCAGGCAGCCACAAGAGAGAGCCTGCATTATTAGCAAGAGGCACGACTGCTTCATTATCACCATCAGTTCAGCAAGTTAATGCTCCTCTCCTCATAGGCTATCTTAAAATCACTCTGGGAAATGTAGGAAGTAAGTGATAATCTCTCTGTTCTGCCTTCCCTCAGGTTCAGAATCGTGCAGTAGTGTCGGCTCCTCGTCCAGCTCGCTATCCCGTCCTCAGCTGCCGCTCCCAGTTTCAGCCTCATCCTGGTCCAGCATCCCCAGCGCGCCTTTGATCCACCCGGCTGCTGACACCAGAAGCTCTGGACACCCTGAGATGATCAAGAGCGTCCCTTCACAGCCACCATCAGCCACAGATGCAACAAATTATTATGTGTTGCCGCTGGAAGCCTCAGGGATACCGCCTGGCAGCGTCCTGGTCAACCCACACACAGGTGTGTGACACAGTGTCTCTATGTGAAGATGAAAAACCAGAGTTTCTATCTAAAAAACAACATTTTTCTAGATCAAAAATCACACAAAGGGACAGGATTTCTCTCTCGAGTGTGGTGATTTCAATCCTCTGCACTAAATCAAAGTAAATATCCCCAAAATACATTTTCCTGTCTTGTAATTTTCTGGTTTTACTAATGAATATTCATGAGCTTTGGACAGAATTACGGGTTGGCATGGGTCTGCGCTCGGTTTGTCTGTCAAGTTAGTAGTCAAACCGAAGCACGCTGATCAAAATGCATTGAACAGATGGGAGAAATCTGTAAATATTCATCATGGGCCGAACACACAGTTGTACACTTTTGAGCAGCAAACTGAACTTCAAATGCTGCCAAGGTTGTTAATTCCAGTTGACTCTCCTCTCTTGGGCTGCATGTGGGTGTGGCCTTCCCCATCACAAGGAGCGTAATTCAAGCGCGTGTTCCTGTTTGTGTGATGCTGAGTTATTAGTGTGTGCGCAACTCACTTCTCTGTGTTTTTTTTGCACTCTTTTGAATTTAATTTGACAGGCAAGCCTTTCATCCACCCCGACGGCAGCACTGTAGTTTATAACCCAGCCGCCGTCGTCCCCGCTGCCGGCAGGAACCCACAGCAGGGGAAAACCCCACAGCAGCCAATCCCCACCCCAACACAGCAACAGCCAACCAATCACCTGCACTCTCAGGTCAGTGGGCGGGACTACATTTTCTTCTGCAGATTTTATCTTCTTCAATGTAATTCATACAGTGGGTTTTTTCGAACTTTCTCTAACCGCACTAACTTGTAGAGCTGAAATGGGAGCTGATGGTAGGATGGCAGGAGCTTCACTAAGCCATTTAATTGACCGTTTAATAAACCCCACCCGCGAAAGGCGATTGTCCATTCAGAGCTTATAGCAACCGTAACTAGGCACAGCAGGCCTGTCAAGCTTTGGGCTACTCCACACGCTGAAGCGAGCAGTAAGACTGATACTCTGTATATAAAGGGTTCGGCTCTGTCCTGCTCTGTATTGGATGTGGTAAGTCTCTGTCAGTGTTACCTGAGACAGAGATGAAAAGCCTTTTCTCTTATTAAAAGTGAAAATATACGATTTGAAAATACTAAAATAACCTCTGTTGCTTGTCCAAGTATGTAACTGAGCAGTCGTTAACCAGTAACCATGTGGGGCGGGGTTTAGTAAACGGTCATTTTAGGCTCCCTACCATCCTACTAGCATCCTCCATCCGGTCTCATCTCCTTTCCCTCTGTCCATTTCTTCTCCCCTTCCCTCCTCAGCCAATCTGTCCTCCCCTCCAGCTGTCCTCTGAGCCTGTCCACAACCCAACGGTCTCGTATCCTCTTCCTCCTCCTCTTCCTCCTTCTCAGTTCCTGCCCGTCTGTCCTAACCAACAGTACACTGTGGTACAGAACTTCTTTCTTCCTTCCATTTTTATTATTCTTCCCGCTCCATCTCCCGTCATACCTGGCTCATTAAGAGTGTGATTTTTTTTTTTTTCTGAGCAGTGAAATTAAGAAATTAAACTTTGTCACAGAAAGTCCAAAAACTCCTGCTCAGCTTGTGTCCAGCTAAAGAAATGCTCTGAGTTCTGTTTTGACCCAAATCTTTATACTGTATCTAGGTTATATGTCCGCTGTTATATGTATATTTAGAATTTAGCTACATTACTTGCCACATCTATCATATTCTTTGCTATCAGAAAGTTTAAGTTTAAATTGTGAGTTTAGCAAGCAGAGTTTGGTGTCCACATTCAGTGTACCTGTTAGCCTTACTGTACATAATTGGAGGTTTGGCTCAACAAGCTTCTTGTTAACTGTATCTTAAATCAAGCACAGCATCATCTCACCTTTTCAAACTTCAAAACAGACCTTATTATTCCCCTAATTAACTATGCAGTTAGGCTTTTAGATGGAAAGGTGTGTCTAAATCCAGCAGGAGCCATTCCCCACATATATAGATCATGCATTCGCTTAACCTCATTTTTGACCTGGTTTTAGTGAAAGACATGCCTCTGTGACTAATTATGCCTGTGGAAAGTTCCATTAATATTTAATTCATCACCAGATGTTAGCGCTGAATAATCCATGACTAAAAACACTACTTTTCCAACAACATGTCAGATTTGACCTGAACTGGTGTGCAGTAGTGATGCTAATAATTAGTTCACTTTACACTCTGCTGGTCTCTGCAGACCTGGGTCAGATTTAAACTCTCTGCATTCGTTTAAACCCTCAAGTCAAAGTCAATTTAGTGAATATCCTTGATTTGGCACTTAGCTTGGAAATCAGCTGACCATCCCTAGTGGTCATACTCCACTGATCATATTCGGAGCAGATTTAATGATTAAAATGCTTCGTGACCCAGGTTCTAATCATCACTGCCCTTGTGCTCGCTTGTATTTTTGTGTATCTGATAGTGTCTAGTGTTGCATTTCATTTACCTTTTGTGAGAAAATTAACACTCAGTTATCTCTCCAGCCTGACACCCTCAATGCCCAGTTCAGTCACATGACTCTGGGGCAGCAGCAGCAGCAGCCCAGCGACAGTGGAGCTTCAGCTCCAGACGCCCGCCACTATCAGACTGTATACCACCACCACCCTTCACCAGTGGTACTGCAGGGAGCTCCGCAGCAGCAGGTCACTAGCTACATGGTGGCAGGGCCATCGGGAGGACACCCGGGGGTGCTGCAGGGTCAGCCCGTCCCGCTCCAAACTCCAGGCCCCAACCACGCATATCCCAGCTCCACTCCGGGGCCTGCTGCTTTTCCTGGGTCCACGCTGAACCAGCAGCTTCTCCAGCAACACACCTATATCCAGCAGCCTGTCCAGCAGGTATTTACATCTAAAATCATCGCGGCTCTCCAGAAATGTAATAAAATGTGGTAATTTGTCCGTAGGCCTCAGTCATGAGTCACCTCTGCAGTGGAAACCAGCTCTCTGACTAATCCCTCATTGCTCTTGTTGCTGTGAATGGGACTACTGGTGCGTCATGTAGTCCTTGACTTGCTGTTATGTGTCTCTTACAGATGTCCACGTGTTACTGCTCTTCAGCCCACCACCCCCACTGCTCCACCCATCAGCAACACTACCGGCCCCCCGTCAACCCGCTGCCCTATAACTGCCCCCAGAGCCAAAACCTGCCCCAGCAACAAGGTAAGAATGCAGCCATTTAAAAAAAAGATTCATGGTTATTTAAGAGAAAATTTGATTATTTTCAGTTTTGACTCGTGGATGAATTGTGTCATGCCGGCTCTTTCAGCCATTGGAAAGGCGTAAAATGTGAAAAACCTTGGAAAATTAGACTGAATGAGACTAAATGATGTGGTGAGATGGACAAATTTTTCACAAAACACACACACACACGAAGATTACCTGCAACCACATTTCATTTAAAAAAAAAATAGTCCATTGTACAATTAAATTGTCCTTAAACGCAGTTCAAAGTTGTGTTGTATGACAACAGCACCTGGATACAAAAAAGACACAGCAGGTTGCCCTTCATTTCTGCAGATTTGTGTGATAAACCAAAGCTTTGAAATAAATCAAAAGATGTTTTAATGAATGAGGTCGTCAGCTTCTGATGTGACGAGGCACACTGATTTTTTTTTTTATTCTATTTTTTTCCTTGATTGTTCAGACTTGTCAGGTTCAGCGCTCTGCCTTGCTGTTAGATCAAGAGTCCCACTATAGCAATAGACCCTATTAACTTCCCACTTTCAGCTCTCGGATAGTATAGTTTTGTTGTTCTTCCTCTTGTATGTTTCCTCACAAGGGAGCCAGCTGCAGTCCGACGGCTCCACTGAAGGACAAATATTTCTCCCTTTCTTTCCTCTCTGTTTGTTTGTTTGTTTTCACAAGTTCAGATGTCTCCCCGGGAGTCATCCACTTGATTATTCTGGGTTTTTTATTTCTTCTCTCACCACAGGAGTTAAGATTGTTAGCTCCTGCTCAGTCTTTCTTGCACACACACACACACACACACACGCACACGCACTCACACACTCACACACTCACACACACACTCTCTTGCTTAACTGGATGTAATATTGGTCTGTGTGACTTGCACAGTCGCGCGCACACACAGACTGATGCACACACTGCCAGTGAGTGGCTGCGGCACTATTCTGTCATCTGTAGGCTGCAAATGCGGCTTCCCTGCTGGGGACCCGGGGAATAGACAGCGGACAAATGAAGCTGACCTACAAAGGCAAAGGACAGCAATTATTTCTCAGGGAAACAGAAAAAAATGACTTCAGCGCCCAGTTTCCCTTCTGTTTTTGCATTAATTAAAAAAAATAAGAGCAACTAAAGGTGAAGATAGTATAACACGGGTTGGACACATAATAAATAAGTTATCAGTGGAAATTCTCTGACGGCCCACTCGGTGTCCACAGAGAAACCTGTGAATGTTTCCACTCACTTGCATCAGACAGTCGCCGCCACCACAGGGCTCCGGCTTCAGTCACGCTCATTCTGAGAAAGCAGCTTGTGTTATTTGTGAAGGGATTGAAGGATTGTCTTTCCTCCTCTTCACTATTGGAATAGTAGATATCTTTTGCATTGTGCTTAAAACGTAACATCATTTCTGGAAAGAAACTGCAGCACAGAGGAAGTTACATGGAGGAAAATCAGTCTCTCTTTTGAAATGATTTGCTGGCTTATAGTTTCAATCTTTTTTTTTTAGCAGAAATGTCAAATAATCTCAGGTTTCAGCTTCTCCTATGTGAGCATTTGCTGCTTTTCGTGCTTGTCATGTATGATAAGAAAACTGAAGATATTTGAGTTTTAGACCGTTGGCCTGATAAAACAAGGGATACAAAGATGCCATTCAGGGAAATTATAATGAGCATTTTTCAATATTCTTTGAATAGACAAAACAATTCAATTAAAAATTATTTTGGCGGATTAGTCAAAGACAATTATCAAAGAAAGAGAATATGGCAAAGTGTACTTTCAATCAAAGGTCCATTTATAAAATGACTAGAGGGAATGACAGTACATGAAACATGCATACAGCCAGCTGCACACTGGTTATAAACCCTGCAGTATCTGTTATGGGTCAAATGAGGGAGGTAGAAAGTTAGAGGTTTTTTGTTTGGGCCCTCTGAGGCTTAAAACTATTCAAATTAAAAAGGCTTTCTGTGTCTTGAGGTTTTCTTCTGAGCCTGAGAGGCGGGATGCGGGGCCGGGACGCTGTCTGAGAGGCCTCTATGAATCTCACAGTGAACCGGTCTCTTTTCCAGCCCCTCACTCCTCACCTGCAGGACAGGCGCACAGCCTCCACAAGCATCCCTAAAAGCTGCACAAAACTGTCATCCTTCAAAAACAGGAGGTTCATCCGACACTGGAATGACACGGGAGCGAGCCGGCCACCCTCTGAAGGAATTTCCTAAGTAAAGAAGTCACAATCGTCCCTCATCTTCTGCCTGCTGGAATGGAATCAAATGGGCTGCGTTTGATATTACGGTCATTTCATGCTTGGTTTGTAAGTGAAGGTGGGAGGCGAGGATGGATAAAAATAGTCCTCCCCCTCTCTGTTCCTCACAGAGCACTTTCATTGTCTAGTTGTACTTTTCTCCCAGGGCGGCAGACTGTAAAGACACCTTCACAAAAGGACGTCCTCTCCTTTGTCACTTGGATTACCACATGTGTGTGTGTGTGTGTGTGTGTCACAAGGGACAGTATTTTCAAATGTCTCTTTTTGTCACCTTGACATTTAAGTATGTGATCCCCCCTCTCCCCCCCCTTCTGGCTAGGAATAAGTGCCGCCATTTTAGGCCAGTAGGAAAATAGTTGGATCTGTGTGACTTTGGATCGTCTTTTGTGTGTCGTTCTCTCCGGCAGCTAAACCGCTTTTTAACAAGTACTGTGCGGAATGTGATCCCATTTTCTGTTTACCCCTCAACTTAATCGCTCGTTGAAGTGGAAGTTGTTGTTTTTTTTTTTGTTTTGTTTGCTCTTTTCATTCAGGCAGTGGAGCGGAGCGGCTCGGCCACTCAGGTTGCTGGTTCAGGCCACCACAGGCTAAATCAAATTTATCGACTTTCTCATTTATTCCAAGTGCCTCAAACCTGCTTAGCTGTTACAGCTCAAGTCCCCGAGCCGAGCCACAATCGCTCAATCTGCTGCTCGTTCTGTTGTTCTCCTTCACAATCTATCAAATCTTGAACTATTTCCTTGTAAAATTTTGATAACCAGGCTTTTATTAGCGCCATCTTTGGCCATGTTGCATTGCAATCATGAATATTAATTTCAGTCAGTCTTATTGTTGTCACCGCGTTCCTATCAGGAGTGTCTTTTCATTCGGTCACAGCGTTGTGCCTTTCTCATTTTGCCTCAGTGCACCAAGCCGTGATGCCAAACCCAGCGTCCAGCTACCAGACCATAGTGGGCGTGCAGCCAACATCCAACCTCGCTCTCACTGGCAACCAGCAAAGCAATATGGGCAACCAGATGCAAGGCATGATGGTCCAGTACCCTCCAATGCAGTCTTATCAGGTATTTTGATGTAGGATAGATTAATATTACCAGTCTAAAAATGAAAAACAGCTCTCAGTCTACTTTCTTATGAATGAAATTTGCTGTTCTTGAGACCGTTGTTGTTCTCAGAGGAAGCTGATTGTAGCTCTCTAGTCTTGGCAAGGCACAGGATGAGAAGAGAGCTTCAAAAATAAGAGCGTGGACTTGATATTAGTTGATAATACTGGTGTTGACTTTTGAGTTATTTGTCCTTAAGATAAAGGAAAATACCGAACTATGACAGTGGATTCTTCAGTAGAGTAATGCACAAATCTTTGGCAGAGCAGTCAGTGCCAGAAAAAGCACTTTCTGTGGCGCTAAGAGCTTTTATTCTGGTATTCATTGCAAGTGAAAATCTCAAAAGATACTTTTACATTTTTATTGCTTATTATCCACCTAAGAAAATTACATCTAATTGCTTTTAGCAAGCTCTAATTTGCTTTTTACCTTTTGAAAACAAACAGTTGTGCATAAGTGCTGGAATTAGCCAGTGAAGGCCTTGTTCTGTAATCCGTGTTTACCTGCTGTTTTTCCACCCATGTTTTTTTCTTTTTCCCGTAGCAGGTCTCTGTGCCACAGCAAACGTACCAACAGCCAGTGTTTGTGTCCTGTCAGCCAGGACAGGGGGCAGTGGCTGTCGCTGGCATGCAGCCTTGCTACAGCCTGCTCCCCCCCAACCAGCACACCACCATGAGGTACTGCAACACTGAGGCCCTGCAGACATTTTTGTGTAGTGATAAACCACAATGACTTGATTAGAAAATAAGAACATTTGTTTCTTCCTGACTCACCATTGTAATGTTTTTTATTTTTTTTAAATAGGAAGTCTCATTGGGACCAGTAAATCTGTGTACACGAATAAACATGTACAATATGAGCACGGACACACAATTTACATACAGAGGCTGCAACGGTTCCACATTAAAGGCAGGAGTTATCAGTGATTGTCATCAGAGAGTCTTATTGAATTAGACAGTGTTCAGTTGTGCAATCCAAGACAGCAGTTTACATGAACGTCAATACTTAGATATATGGGAGTAATTAGTTAATATTGCATGTCTATGTTTTGGATGAACATGACTCCTTTAATAACCATCGATTGGTTTAATAATCACTCTAAAGGCCTAAAGGAGCTGTATAAAATGTTAGAGAAGACTTAATTGTTTTTTCTACTCTGATTTATGTTCCTCCTTTTATAATTACTGTTTCTAAAAGCTGCTTTAATCAGGTTTAGATGGAAATATTAGCTCACCTGTAGATGTAGTTTGTCCCAGAAAGCGGTCTGCAGGTACTTGATGATGTTTCTGCCTCCTGAAGGTGCCGTTTACTTATAGACCTAACAGGCCTGATGAGTGAATCCACAAAGCACCTCCGAGTCCAAGGTCATCTTTGTTCACTGTGGGGGGGGGGGGTTATTACCACGATGCTTTTGGTGAGGCGGATGCGCGTGCAGCTGATGAATGTCGACTCTGACACCCTCTCAAAGAGCTTTAGTCGTTTTCCTCCCATTACCCCGCTAGTGTGGAAGAGTACGGAGCGGCGTGCTCTCTCCCATTATGCACTGATTGATAGAACTAGTTCACAGAAAGCAAAACATGTAATTAGTTTCTACCTCCATGGACCCAATCAATCTGGATACTGGTGAGCGGAGCACTACTGGGACCGCTGTGCATGCTCGTATACATAACAAACAGCAGACGTGAACAGTCATCACCTGCACAAGAACAATGCAAAGGCGCACACGCGCGAGGAGAGGTCACTCTCTCATTGTCCCAGCTGTAAAATGAGGCTGCTTTAGTAGGGCAGTCAGTGCTGAAATGATTTATGCAGCAGCGTTCGAACGGCTCAGTCTTCTCCCATGAGGACCAACTGTCCACCTGCAGCCTGCTTTTGCACCAGCTGTACACCAGTCCCTGCAGGCAGGTTGCTTACCGAGCAGAGCGCAGCTACTCTGCAGATGGACTTAGAGTTAAATTTCAAATTTAATACCCCAACTGCAGCGTTAAGATCTCAGAGCTCCGAGAGATTTACGTGTGTGCAGCTTTAGAAGGGATTTTTAAGGCCTACTTAGGTGTGAGCCTCGTACTTTCTTCAGCTGTTCAGGCTCTGGGCAACATTCAGAACATGTTTAAAGATTGATTCATGATATTTTTGGAATGTATTGTTATTTGGCCTGCAACTAACTGTCACTGTTGGCAATAACTTTGCACATTATTTTTTTGATTAATCACTTTGGTCTGTAAAATATCGGAAAACTGCATAAACTTCATCAAAGATTGAAGGTTGATGTTATCAGACGTCAAAACCCAAATATATAGAACAGACAGACAACATAGACAATGAAAAGAAACAAATTCACATAGTAAATAATTGTAGGTCTTATCGGCACTACTTTTCATTCATTGATTTGTCTTTTATACTTTGGCTAGTGTGACCATGAAAAGGATATTAAATTACATTCTGCTTGGTATTAAAAATATCTTACATTCCTGATGATTCCAGCAGAAACTCTGTCATCAAACACTCAGACTCTGTGCGTTTATTTGCAGCTCAACAGTGAGTTTCCTGCCCGCCCAGATGATGGAGCAGCTCCAGTTTCCTCAGACCTCGTCCCCCTGCGTCTCCCAGCAGCACCCAGGCCAGCAGTATGCAGGTACGCTACCCTCTGAAACCGAAGCCGCAGCCAAGCCCAAGGTTCAAACACACTCAGATCTGCAGCAAGATGAGCCAGTAAAGTGAGAATATTCTCTTTTCAGTCTCTGACATTAGGCGCCCTAGAGATTCCCCATCAGTGCCAGCGCTCCGACATTCTTTATATTTCCCCATCTCTCAGTGTCAATAACAGCAGAATGTATCCCTTCATAGCCACGACTCGGGCTCCTTAATGAAATAATCTTCCCTGGGTTCACTTTGCCATTGTATGTGCGTCAGACGCATGATTAGATTTACACTCCGGATTTTCAAAATGAAAAAGAGTGAGGCGTGGTGTTGACGGCTCCCTGGAGTTTGGATAAGTGAAAGTGATTTGCACATCCAGCTCTTCCTCCAGAGCTGCACGGAGATTTAACAGCTAGTGGCTCGACCGCCACACAATGTTCTGTCAACAGCGACTTAGTCAAAATGTTGTTTGGTACAGTGAGAGACTATTAAAGTAAGAAATCAGCGACATCTCCAATGAGCCCTCACATGGCGTTGTTGGCATCTCCAGTGTGAGTTGTGCTCTGATGGCTGTACTGGCACGTTTTATCACATAAATCTGATAGTATGAGTCAAAATATTCTTTGTTTTTACAAATGTTGGTCAAGTTGTAAATAGATATCCAATTGGGAGACAGATGAAACTACCAAGGTGACTCTTTTTTCTAAATTACAATAAAAATGTACTAATACGCTTAAAAAAAAAACAATTGCCACAGTAATCCATGTTTTCGTGTATTGCCTGTTTTGTATTGGCCTTTCGAGGGCTCACAGGAGCTCTGTCCAGAGGCCCAGGTGGGGCAGTCTCCTTACTAATGACCTTTATTATTCATGTCTGATTATTATTGGAGAGCAATGGAGGGAGCCATCATTTCCAGCCCGTCAGTAATGAGGTCAGATGAAGGTCTTGCCACAGCCTTACCTACAGCGTCACCAGTAAACATTTTTAATTGGCTAGGCCGGGGCCAGAAATAATCTGCAGATTAAGTCCAAACATCCATTGTCCTTGCTACTGTTGTCGGGTAATAATTCATAAATCAACAGTGGCGTCGGCTGTGCAAAGTTTGCAATACGATTTCCACCTAATTGGAGCTTTATGTAAATGGAAATTAATTAAATGGAAATATAGTGTTGTTGTTGTTTTTTAGGTTTTTTTTTAGTTCACTTGCTTCTCAGCCTCCAGTAGTTTTTTTTTTTTTTTTTTTAAGTGTCATCAGTCACATTCATACATCACAAACTAATAAGATAATTGGATCTCCCAGATCATCGCAGAGGATTTAGCAGGAAAAAGGAATGGACTCTGGTTTTGCTGCTGCAGATGTGCCCTTATAATCAAGGCACTTAAAAGCTAATTGCTCAGCGGCTAACGGCAGGAGAGCTGCACTTTCACTGAGGTGTGTAGCTGAACAAAAGTGCTGAAAAGGAGCTTTTGGTAAAAACAGTCTGTCAGGTCACTCCGGTGCATAAATGAGGAGTTAATGTGATGGATTAAATAAAAGCAAGTCGGATGGAGTGTTTCACCATGTCTTCCTGACCTGATCTGCCTCTTGTCAACACTGGATTTCAATTCCAGCGTGTTCTGTTTTTTAAATTTGTGTGCGTGCAGGGTTGTTACCCCCGGCCCCCGGCAGCGGCATGGTGATGCTGCAAATGACAGGGCCCCCCTGCCAGCAGCCCCGGGCCCCCTCCCCCTGCCAGCGGAAACAGCCCAGCCACAAACATCCAGGCCCCGAGCACCAGCGCAGCCGCAGGCCTGCCGAGCTCCCCCCGCCTCCAGACAACACCCAGGTACAAACGCTGCCCGAGTGCATCGATGAGGCAAAGACAACACCAACAAAGCCACTTTTCAAACCGTGATTAAAATCAACACAGCATTTTGTGCTGTGAAGTTGCAAGATTGGATTTAGAACCTTCTGAAAGCCGTACTGGGGTTGTCCTATGGTTTTGAGAGGATTTAATTAGCTCAGTGGCCCAGAGGTTTTCACTTGACTTTCTCCAAATGAGTTTAAATTAAACTATGAATTTGCTGAGGTAATATTTGCCACATAGGGCATACAGTACATGTCAGAAAATTAAGACACTCACAAGAAAGCAATTCGAAAGCCAATTTAGTTTGGTTGTCTAAGTCTGACAGTGACGTTAGAATTGTCCCCCTGAGCGAAGCCCGGCCTCCCAGGTGCTCCAGGCAGGTTAGATGTCGTAGTAAATAGGCTCTGCAAATGAAGTCAGTGCTGGCGTAACCTGAAAATGAGGAGAAAATAGTCCTTAGCATTAGGGAGTAATGGTACATTAGGGGGGCTAATGTGGGGGGAATGGTGCAGCAACTTGTAACACAATGACTTGAGCGAAAGAGAGAAAGAGCCACAGTTGCCTTTTTTGAATGAAAGTGTTTGTGTTCCTCTCGTAATCTCTCGCCGCACCGCCGGTGTGTTGTGTGTAGAGCAGCTTGCCCTCGTCTCCGGCACTCACTCCCTCGCCAGGCCAGCCGCCCAGCGTCAAGGGCCTCCCATCAGGCATCTCGTCCATCCCTGTCATGGCCCACCACCCGCACCACCACCACCCCCCACAGCTCCCTACAGCCTTCTGCCACAGTGGACAAGGTCAGAGACACAAAGGCCACAGGGTGTCTGCTCACTCACAGACCAATGTTAAAGAACAGACTTTGGAGTTGTGTTTGTGCCTCAGGACCAATGCTACATTTCAAGCACAGGAAATGTTTTTGTTTTTTGTTTTTTGCAAGCGTATAAAAAATATTTAATCAGAGCAAACACTAATCTATTTTGTGCTTAGTAAATAATCTACATGATGCTGCATTTAACAACATCTCACTCAGTTCAACCAATTTATACTTTCAGAAAATTGGAGTAGATCATTTCTGATGATTTATATCCAGAGGGATTATCTGTTGCTAGGGAAGGAAGCAGTGGGAGATTGATAGACAGGTCCTTAGTTCATAACCAACGTTTAAAGAAAATAAAGATTAACTGTAGGTCTTAGGTGTTTTGATATATATTTAATATATAAGAGCTTCATATTTATATATATATATTTATATAACTAGCTGGTTTATTTAACATCATTGCATGTTTTTAAACTGTGATTTAGCACATGCAGTCCAACAAATATCTTTTTTAAATCTAGAGGCACAGTTAAAGTTAGTGTTTAGGTACTGCATATATTATTTTCCTGCCTTCTGTCTGTGTAGCTTGAATGATCAAATTAGCCAATAGGCTTAGTTAGCTACTGCTTATCTAGCAGAAGTTAGCTAGCCACCCACCAAAGGGCTCAGCTGCAAGATAATAAACGCAGACACAAACTGAATATAAGTGTATATAAATGTAGAAATATAAGTATGTAAAAAAATGTAGCTGGGAATAGATTTGTGTTTGCTCAGATTAAATGATCATTTAATCAATAATAAACATAATTTATGTGCTTGCAAAAAGTCGTCACAAACATAACTCCATATAAGCTCACAGTGAACGCTCAGTTTAATGTTTCCACTGATTTGAAAACACAGTTTTGTTGACTTAGTGTTGTGGCTGTGATGTCTAGGTGAAGCACACTACTCTCTACTGGGCCAACCTCTGCAGTACAAACCCTCCATCAGACCTCCGCTGATCCACACTGCCCACATGGTGGCCAAACACCAGGTCAGACACACAGCACATCGCTCGCTGCACTTGATCTGAAATCACTAATCACAGATATTTTCTGAGCTTGTAGTTGTAGTTCTTCCTGTTTATCATAATTCGTCTTCTGCATGCTTTTGAACATTGTATATTTTGTGGATATGAGGTGTTTTTTGAGTATCCTCAGGGTTTCTGATGTTATATTTCAGAAGCAAACATCCCTGCCTGCCTTCCTTAAAATACCTGCCTGTTGTCCTCTTTCTGCTCAGGGTCCACTGGGGGTTTGGCGAAGCGGTCATGGGAGGAAGGCCAGCAGAAAACCTCTGTCTTCAGATCTCAGTGTAGGTGAAGCAGGTAATAGGAAGTCCAGAGGGAGGCTTGAGTTAGCAGCAGTCATTTCTACTTTATAAGAGGTTCTGACCGAAACTTGACCTTCCCTCTGCGGGAAGGAAGCACCTAATGTAAACCTGGTAAATGATGAAGTTATTTCTATGTAGTTTTGTGTAAGCAGTTTGTCTGAACATGCTGTCCTGAGCCAAGCATCAGGTTTTAGATGTCAATCGGAACAGAAAACTGGTGTTCAGATTCATCACACGATAATTTCACCCGCTGTGTAGCCTATTTAATAGATTAGCAGAAATAACATCAGGTTTTTATTGTGTCAAAATGTGCTTGCTGCGCTCCGTAGCCGCGGCGAACGCGACTGTTTGTGAATGTAAGCAGAATAAATCACAGACAGGGCAGAATTCACACCTGGCAGTGAAACCTGCAGCCCCGGCGGTATTGTGCCAAAAGAAATGTGCTGATTATTTCAAATATGCCGTCGTACTTTTTGCACTCGCCAAGATATTTTTTTTGCATTATTCAGGTGCTCTTGTCAACAATCCCACTGGTATAATCAACATGGAGGGGGCTCGGTGAAAAGTTCAGCATTACGTTGCTGCTTCTATATTGTCACGCTTTATGGAAATAAGGAAAGCAGCCTTATTTTTAGGCTGACAATTATGCTTTTCTGATAACGCAACACCTGAAGAATCGGTGAAAACATTGACATTTTTTTGTAATTTTGCTGGAGCACACTGAGACAGGTCTGACCGTCCTTCAACATGCAGCTTGATAGCTGACAGCAGCAGTTTATTGAAGCCTCCCGATGGTGCAGGTCTGATTTTTCTCTTCGCCCATGACAGTTGTTTTATTTACTGGCTCCACCGCTCACAGTGCTGTCTGTGTGTGTCTGCAGTGAGCAGTCATATCCTGGAAGCGACAGATCCTCCGGAGGGGATCAGCTGTACAGACTCCCACCACCTCCTGGCAGAGCTCTGCAAAGGGGACGAATTGATCCAGCGGCTGTCGGACCATCAGCCGCGGCTGCACAACACAACCAGAGACGCTCCCAGCGGAACCCTGGCCTCATCATACTCCATCTTTGCCATGCTACCCTCCAGATATGCTGCCCAGAGCACCGCGCTCCACCACGGCGGCCCCCAGGCCCCCTTTAAACTCCGAACTAGCACCAGACACAAAGGGGAGCTGTGCGACTCGGACAAGGCCGGCTCATAGCTGCTAAGATCCTGGTGCGCCTAAGGAGAGCCACATGAACGCACATCCAACCACCTGCCTCTGCTGCCTCAGTCTGGACTGTCTCGGTGCAAGTCCCAGACTCTGTCCAAATCAAAAACCGTATCAAATGTTTGAAGAATGAATGTTCACTTTTATTTAGTTTTAGTTAGTTTTATCATTTTTCTGGCCAACAGGTCTGTGCAGGGTGGAAACTGAGCACCGCCCACCAGTTTGATGCGTTTGTGAAACACGTCCGCGGCTGCTGTGCTCAACTCGAAGCCCCTTTCTATTCTAAATCTTAGTTTGCTGTTCAGACGTAAGCGTTCGGAGAGCTTTGGGGTTCATCTGCCAGCTGTTAGTGACTCCACTGTGACTCTTTTTAATTGCAGGTGTACGACGGGCACCATAGCAAGTAAAGCGTACTCATAATCTACTTGTTCCTGGTTCAACAATGTTTTTGTGCCCACTTTAGAAAATTAGACATGTGAAATCGGGGCTGTGTACCATGTCATTGGGTTTAAACTGCACATTCATATCAAAGCAAGTATTTTATTTAATTCAAAACCCATCAATACGTCGTCGTCTGTGTCCTAGCTTGATCCCAGTCACTGACTCATGAAACTGAGACACATTTATCTCCGGTTAGGCACACAAGAAAGGATTGAACATGCTCCCTACAATCACACACAGCAGCACTAGTACAATGTGAGCCCCTACAATAATAAACACTGAATAATAGATATATTACCTGAATTATTTAAAGTCACTTTTATACACAGTGAATGTTGGATTTGCACTGACGTGATGAAGGAGATGGAGATTTGATTGGTATCGGACAGGGCCTGGATTTTCTTTTATCAACCCCCTCGTTCCTGTTTGTTGCACTCGGCCAGGCCACTTTCTTTTATATTTAATTAAAATGTTTATATGCACAAGAAAAATGCAATCAAGTTTGTCACTCTACTTGGCTTCTTCTTTTGGGTTTGTTTGTGTGAATCATGAGAGGTGTTCTGTGTCTGGTGTGGCCTTTCTTTCTTTTTCTTTCTCTGTTTTCTTTTTTTGTTTTTGTTTTTTGGTTTGACTCTAATAAATGTTTGCACCACACGTGTTGACAGAACTTTTTCCAAGCTGCAAGGCGAGCAATAATCTGTTCAGCAAACTGTTGTTGCCTGTTGAGGAGCACGATGTTCCTTCAGTGAGCGGAAAATAAAGCAACAGATGAGGCAAATCTTTTGGAAATGTTGCCATCGAGTTTGTATCTCTGCCTTCGGGGCACTGCAGAGATATTTGTTCTGCTTAGCAGCCTCATTTCCAGCTGCGTGAATTAGCCATTTTAAATGAACACGCGTCTGTGGAGAAACAGCGACACCTAGTGGACGAATGGTGGCACTGCAGTAGGTAACCAAAACCCAGACAGACTGATGATGATACTGAGACTCCGCTATTAAGGAATCCGTGACTGTATTAACGTGCAGTTAAGGCTTTAGCACGCGTGAGCTAAAGCTAGCGGGGATGTTAGCGGTGCTGCCTGCAGTGGTCAGCTGCAGGAGGAAGAGGAGGAGGAGGAAGAGGAGGAGGAGGTCTCTCACCCACCAACATTGCCGGAGTCACGTTTGACAAAGCTGCAGGTAAATTAAAAATGGTTGTAGCTGCACACAGGCTACAAGCTGATCATAGTATGATGTGTCCTCACACCTGGGAGCTAGTTAGTGAGCAATCAATCATTTTTAGGTTTACTACTACAAGCTGTGGTTACCTCAGTAAATAAAGACCCATCTCTGAAAACCCTCCAAGGTAATTTAACAACACTTGATGTTGTTTTGAAGCTGTTTCCATAAACTTTAGAGACTCTAAATACCTGGTTCAGAACAAGTTGTTCCTCTTTTTTCTTAACCCAAACAAAGAGGACACATGACCTACCTTATTGTCAAAACACAATAAAAATTCACTTATCCTTGCAGGCCAAATATGGATGTTTATTTCCAGTGTTAAACCTAAATAAAGCTGAATGTGTGTTATTAGCCTGGATTGTAATGGTGACACAAACCTCATCAGTCACTGGAAAGTAAAACACATAAAAGCCCCAAACCAGCTGCATAATTCAGCTGCTGCCTTTGTTCTCCACATGTCAAACATCTCTCCTATGAGGGAACTAGTGCACAGAGTTTTATGTAGAGAGCTAAAGTAGAAATCACATTTATTCACATGAAGTGCTGCCTGGCTAATCTGTGATAGCTTCATAAGCAAGCAGACGTCAGACCAGTGGTGAGTGAGCAGAGTTTGGCTTTGTGCACTCGTATAAGTCATATTAAGAAGCATCACTATAATGTTGACAGGGTGGAGACCACAGGAGAACAGCTCAGTCTCTTGGCAGATGCAGAAAAGTTCAGATCATGACGGACGAGTTTCCTGCAGACCATCCCACCGTGTTCCCCTTCACCAGACATGTAAGTTTGGCTTCAGCTTGGTCTGAAAGTAAACTTTGTGGGAGTTTGGCTCATCTGACACGTATGTGAGTGGAGGAGTGAAACGAGCTCTAGCAATTATTTTTATCAGATGACACGAGACACTGATTTGATTGTGTTCTTGTGCTGCAGGTGTTCCTCTGTGTCTCCAGTGCTGCGGTCGATCTCTCCATATTGGGCAGCGATCAAGCGTCGCTGATTCAGAGTCTGCGGTCAGCTCACAGGTCACTGCGTTTCCTGCATCTGCTCAACCAGAGGTAAGCCACCATTGAGGGGTCTTTCACTGCCGTCCAGGCCCTGAGAGAGGACCTCATCGGCAGGGCCAGCCGGCTTTAATCCACAGTCTCACCCCAAACTGCTGCCATCAAACTCACAGAAACTCCTCTTAATCCGGGGGTAATATCTCATCACGAGTTTGTCGGCTCTGTAAGCTGCAGCGGTTCTAAAGCTAAGCTGGAGCCAGCGAGCTCAAACAGCTTATCGATGCCGCTGCAGACCACAGGTGAGGCAACGAAAGTCCAAAACCTGCTCTCAAATGCAAAAACTCAAAGCGCTTCCTCAAGGCAAATAAAAGTTTCCTGCGGGAGTTTAGCTGTGGGGAGCTTCTGCGACACAGACAGCAGTGAAGTAGAAGGACAGTGAGCTCAGTCCAGGCTGGAAATGCCCTCTGAATATAGAACCGAGCAGCAAAGGCCAACGGCAGACAGCTGTTCTAGGAAGGAGATCAATGCAGGGATTAGATCTTCCTTATCAGGCCTGGACCCACTCCCTGCAGAGGAAATATCACAAAAACACACCAGACCAGACAGAGTTTCAGCTCCCAAGATCAGAGGAGAGAATGATTTAGGCTCCTGCTACAGCACCACTGACTATCTGAAGGAATCGGATCAGAGCGGCTCAGCTGTCACTGCTAAGCTCCTCCAGACCAGACTTAAAGACGTCTCCCAGTCCAACGAGAGCGACGCTGAGGATACAGAGGAGCTCTGTGCACTCTGTCCAGAGGGTCCGGAGGACTGACACACGTTCACATACATTTAGAAATCCGACAAGAAGGAGTTGGACAGATGCTTGAGAGGTCTTGACGCGTCAGTGACGAAGGAGGCGACCTCACTCAGGTATCACTGAATGAAAAGCGGACGACCTCTGGGATCCACATGGCCTCGGAAAACCTGGAGACTTTGGTGGAGTTCCGGCTGAAGAGCTCATGAGATCTGTGAGGAAGAGGAGCAGCCTGAAAAACAGAAAGTGATTCAGACCTGCGATGATGTGAACTTCTAGTTTGACGACGCTCTGTACGTCTGACACTCAGAACTAAATCCTAACAAAGTCATAGTGGGAGCAAAAACAAATGAAGGTACTTTTATGAATGACCACTGGGTGGCGCAGTTGTGCTGCATGTTATCTGAGATCAGCATCTACAACTGTTATTGTTACAAATCCAAGTGTTCAACTGCATTTTAACGACGGTTGTGATTCCTGTGTCACACTCACTGTTGTTCTTCATGGCTAACAGGAGGGATGGACGAACTGTATCTATGACACCTGCTTCCTTCCCTCAGACAACTCCGTTAAACGGGAAAAACCTCAAACATCTTCCAGTGCTTTTCCTTTCTCTTTGTTTCCATGGCGAAGCTTCCCATTTGTTTATGCATGGCTTAATAATGAGGCCTTTAAACAGCAGGTCTTAATCCAAACAATGTTCTCACAGCAGTAGAGATAAGTCTTAATTAACCTCCTCACATCTTAATTACAAAAGATAGCCCTTTAATTAAAAACAGAAATGACAGATGACGGCCTGTCTCACCTACTCAGTCATTTTATCAGTCGTCACATGAGTTAAAACGTGTCGCTGTATAAGTCTGTCTCTCATTTCTCAGGATTTTGAGACGTTTGTTGTAGGTTTTTTCAACCTATTTCATGGCAGACAAAGAAACATACAAGCAAATTAAATTTGAAGATGGTGCAGATTAGAACATGTAATTAAGTCTTTAAAGACACCTTGACTTTAATAATTCCTGTCTGATGTCTGATTTTCCACATAAAAGTTAGTTAATTTAATTTCCCCCTTCAGCAAAGGAATGAGAAAACAACCTTCAAGTGTCCAAGTTGATGAAGATATTTATATTATAATGAGGTATTTTTGAGGGGAAGGGGACTTTAACATAGCTACACATGTATGTTTCCAGGCTTTTATGACTTTACATGTTCTGTGCTATGCTGTAGTCAGGATCAGGGGCCGACTGTGGACAATAGGGGGCGGTATGACGCTTTCTCCCATGTGGTGAACTGATTAAAAAATAGAGACACTGAAGCTGCCATAGCCCTGCTCACTGAGGCTGTGACGGAGGCTGGGTTTGGCAAGCAGGGTGCAGATTGGCAGACAAATGATGTCAGTTGGATGTCCCATTATACACCATCTCCCCTCCACACACACACACACACACACACACACACACACACACACACACACGAGTGTTGCATCTTTTCCAAGGGAAGTACTGATCCATACATGTGGTGTGTGAGGATGCTCAGTAAAATCATGTTGTGAGCAGAGCGCTCCTCTGTCTGCAGTTATTCAAATGAGCTCGCTCCACAGCCCAGATAATTGATTCATTGTGTAAAAATAAGCCACGCCACCATAATGAACACACACAAACACAGACACACACACACACACTCTGGGTTGTTACCATAGGAACATAGTGGAAGAGGCTGCCGAGCTGCGGCGCTGGGCGTCGTCAGGGGAAGCTCTCGAAGACAATGAAAACATCCAGGAGGACGGAGGAATTACATTTTCAGCACAAGAACCCTTCATCAATGAGGAGTAGAGGAGAGGGCGCTGCCTCTTAACACCCAGACCTCTCTGCTGCCCCTTTGATAGCACGGCTTGAACAATTACCCATTATCTGGGGGGGCTGGAGTTATTGTGGGAAAATAAAAAGGAATGTCAACAAGGAGAAGGCGTGGATTTTTTTCCCTGGAATGGTGCCGATACTGGTCCTCCATTACATCCCTTTTCATCATTTCTCCTCATTATGCATAAAGCATAATACAGTAATTGCACTTTTGAATATATTAAGCATGTATGATTTTCATAATGGGGGTCAAAACGCAGAAGGCCATGAAAGGAAGCCTGAGTGTGTTTCTCAAGGACGTTTTATTTGGGATTTCAGCTCAGGATCCAACCTGTGATGGGAGTACAGAGCAGGCCTGCCGGGTACAGACCCAGGGTCTATGAAGTGACTGATGACATTCATTTTTGGAACGTCACAACGAGACAAATGCACAAAACGACCCAAAAAATGCCAAATGACCACAAAGAGACAAACAACGACCATGAAGAGATGCACAGCGTTCACAAAGAGCCACACAACCACAGAGAGACAGAACGACCATGAAGAGATGTGCAATTACAAGAAGAAACGCAGAATGATCGCAAAGGCCGACAACCATGAAGAGACGCACAACGACCATGACAAGATGTACGCTTACAAGAAGAATGCAAAAGGATCATAAAGATGTACAACCATGAGGAGACATACAGCGACCATGAGGAGACGTACAACAGACACGAAGAGACGCGCCATGACCTCAAAAAGACGTTAGACAACCACAAAGAGGCACAAAATGACTAGAAAGCATCGCCCTGAAACTACAAACAGAGCTGCTGTGTAGGAGCGATGTGGTGGGGGGTTCGTGTCGATGGCTTGAATGGTGCCTATCACCACCTTTTGTTTTACCTTTGTGTGTGTGTGTGTGTGTGTGTGTGTGTGCTCGTGGCATACATATACACATATACACACACGTCTTGGAGGTCAGAGGTCGTGCAGACAAGCAGCAAGCCTCTGCGTCATTTCATTTCACAGTGAGGAGTGGGGAACTGGTGATGAATAGTCCTCTCCAGGCAATGTGTGTGTGTGTGTGTGTGTGTGTGTGTGTGTGTGTGTGTGTGTGTGTGAGCGCTGCAGTCTCAAATTGCGTCTTAATGATTCTCTTTACAGATCATCACCCTGCCCGGGAGGAGGAAGGTGGGGAGGCATATGACTTGTACCCCCCCGCTGCTCTGCCTAAATGTTATGTATGGGTATTAGGGAGTTGTGATGGAAGAGGCTTGTAGGAGAAATTGGGGGCAACAGACCAGGAAAACGTTTAGCGTGCGTTAGCTGTGGAAAAAGGATGAATGGTGTTTAATTAGTCTCATACATTATGACCGGCAATGTAAACAAAGCGAACCCCCTCGAATTTTACAGTCGTTGCCCATGCGTGACTCGTGATTAATGTGAAAACGTGTCCTCAGGTTGGGTGTCACCCCTATGATCCCATTCATTTAAGCTTTCTACTCCAAACACTAGCAGAGCACAAACAGAAACACACTCTCAAACTTTTGTGGTGTCTTTATTTCAAGTAAAATCCAATAATTTGACATTTTGATTCAATTAGTGAGTTCTCAAAATGCTTTGGAGGCAGATTTCTGAACTTTTGCCCCCTGCTTCCAGTCTATATAATGAGCTAAGCTAATGGATGTGGCTCTAGTTTCATAATCTGATCTGTTGCTAATATAAAAGTATTGATTGGTGCAGCTTTGAATGTATGAGGCTCTATTAAACTGTCTTTCTTGGGTACTTTTCATTTGTATGCAAGTGGAAACTGAGCGGTTCATGAGCAATTAAAGAATTCATGCAAATTGCCCAAAGACACTTTCATCATCTGCTGTGGAGGGATTAGAGTATTGTTCAGGAGGCCATGCATTAACTAGCACTACTGTCTTTGCCAAATTGGATTTAAGGGATACAGAAGCTGTAATGACACCTTCCCCGTCTTCCTTTCTTCCTCCCCCTCGTCCCTCCAGTCTGGTTACTGCGCGCGTTTGTCAGATCGTCGAAAAATGTGTCATCACAAACAAATGCAATGAAAAACTCATTTATTACAACCTGGAGCTTCTCCTCTTAAGTCTTTGTCATCTTTCCTTTGGATGACAGTAACATTTTACTCTGCATGTTAACACCTGGGAGCTTACAACAAACCAACAGGTTAACAAAGAGAAAACAAAGAGAACAGTAGTTTTATTACTCAGAGCTCATTTTAAACCTTTATTGCTGTTGTTATTTAGTAGTTGTGTGCAGGTCTGGCTCTGGCTTTAACTCATCCACTGGCGTCCCTCAGGGGACTGATCTTTCCATATCCACATCATTTAATTATATCTTAGTCTAATTCAGTTTTGTTCAACTTCTGACTGTGGCATGTCATCACCAACACCCATCTGTCATGCAGCACCTTTTACATGCATCTTCCTGTTACCAGTCTTGTCCTTTTATTCTATTATTTATGATTCTATTATTTAGGTTTAGCAGTATCTGACTTTTGCTTATGGATGTTACCTTCGCATTTAATGATACAAAGGCCCACATTGTTTTCCTTTGATGGATCCTTATGTTATTATACACTGTACCATCCTGTGTGTTTACTATTCAGACTGTACTGTACCAACATTGCCCTGTTCATCATAAAGTGGAATCATCCTTTAAATCCTTTCCGTACATCATCTGCTACGTTTCCCCTCTGTGTCACATCACAGTCACGAGCCGATCCAGGCAGCATAATTACCAGCCTCTCCTCTGGCCGTCTCAAACAGTTAGTGGGGTGTGAAGAAGGAACGCGATTGCCTGTTAAGCCTCGTCACCGCAGGCCACAGGGCTCAACACACGGACGCCACATGTAGGCCCCCCCCAAAGAACTATTGCTTTGCACTTATTATATAGCTGTGTGTTTAGAGCCATGTATCAGAGGCAGGCTGGACATTGAGGGAAGTTACAGAGATGGTTAGCAGGGTGAGAGGAGTCATTAACAGTCTTGTGTCTGCAGTCTAGTGGGGATAGTTTCAGTGAGGGACAGTAAACCCTTTTAGGTGATAGTAGGAAGAAATCAAAACCTTGGTGGAGAGATGCAGTGGTAGATTTAATCTCATAGATGGGCTTGATGGCTGGACTGGTTCATTGTCTCCTGTGATCGTCTGCAGCCGATCCAAAATATCATTTGACCGGTTATGCTGCTGCCTTCTGGGAGAGCTTCTCAATTTCATCCCTCATCTCTCAGCTCCATTAGCTGACAAAAGATACCAGAAGCCCGAGAGAGGCGCATTTCTCAGATGGCAGGACATGGCATCAGATGATTTGTGGGTGTCTGGATTATTTGAGGCACTCTGTCTTATTTTAAGCTGTATATGGATGTGTCCAGGAGGTGAAATGCTCCAGAGACAGGTCTAATAATTCACATCTATGTGAAAGCACCTGTATGATTTAATGGCCGGGACATTTTCAAAATTGAAGCCACCACAGAAATGGCATCACCATCTCGCATCTTGTCTGCTATTACACACGCTGCGCTGACTTTGGCAGGACGCTGGGTTGATAATAACATCTGTGACGCTGTGAAGGTTCAGATCAGGGAATCGGCGTGATGAGTTCAATTACACGGTGTAAAGAACTGCAATGAGTCCGACCCAAGACAGGGAGAACTTTGCAGAGAGACATACACATAATTATACTGGGAGGAGATTAGATAAAACGAGCCCTTGTATAATTCATTCCTCGGGCTCGCTCCATCCACAGCAGTGTTATCTGACTGTTTTAGGTTTATCTGCACTAAACGGTGGAAAGAGAAGGGACAGATGGAGGGGAGAGGGAAGCGACGGCGTGTAAGAAGAGGTTGTGAATACATCAGCGGCCTACTGAGCCAACAGGACGTGCCAGCATGGGTGTGTTTGCACGTGCAGGTGTGTGATGAGTGCATTTGTATGCTGTCTGTGTCTGAAATCAGTGGCGTGGTGAAGATGAATGGAGCTGGCTATAAGAGAAATGTTAATGCTTAGACAAAGGACATCCGGCGTCCACCACAAAGGGACATTTAATCAGATTATGTATCCAATATGCTGGTTAGTATAGCCAGTCATAGCAGGTCAGTGGGTCACAGCTGAATATATCAGAATATACAAATGGTTATAAAATGCCAAAAATATAATAGTGTCAATGCAGAATTCCTAGAATAATGAATATTTGGCAATATGTTAGGATGTCAATATGAAAACTGAAAGAATGAGTTTTCAATGCAGACATGGTTGCAAATGTGCATCACATTAAGTCTGCAGAGGGACCTGCAGACGTCTTTTCATTCAGTCAAAAAGCACTTAGACACAATGTCTCCTCATCTCCAAACCATAATAAAACCAAACTCCTGAGAGGCTGGCCGCATACATGCTACCTAACCTCGGAGAGAGAGAAGCCACCCTGATTTGATTAGAGCCATTCGAGTCTTTAAAGTCTCCTGGAAATGTCAGCAAAATCATCAAAGCCGCCGTCTCCTTCATAAAGCCTTGATCAAAGGCATTCTCGACATACTGCGCCTCCTATATTGTTAGCTCTCGGGTAAAACGGCTACATCTGCACAACATTATTGGTTTTATGGGATTTTTATAAGTGGAGACAGACCGAAATCGGGGAAAGACAAGTGACATTTCCACCTCCTAGCTATGCCCTCGGCCCACCAACTCTCTGCTGCATTTGCAGTTGTATTGCATGTTCTCTGTGTGATATCACCCTTGTTCTTACAAGGAATTCCTCTTTGTTTGCTCAGGCTGCCTCCTCCATGTATTACATGACTGTGCTTTCTCTGAGCATTACCACCTCTTCAAGATAAGGTGGATATTCGCCCCACCCTGGGTTAAACAGAGCTAGTCATCTTCAGGGTTGCTCTCATCCACCCACCAAAAGATGAATGGTGGGTTTTCACACTAAGCCAAAACGTTTATTCAGCGTGAGAGTAAATTACGTACATTAATTCTGTGAGCATCACATTTGTGTCATAAATCATTCCTTCTTTTGTACACAGCACATAAGCACCACGATACTCATTGGACAATATAAACTTAGAGTGAAGTGTAATAAATACGATGATTTTTAATAATGTTTAATGTAATAATGTGTGCTTATATTTTGTAGCAGGTGGTTGTTGAAAGTATTGACTCATTTGAATAACGTGCATCTTTAATGAAATGCTCCTTGTGGCCTGAATGTCCCAGGCAGCAACACTGAGCAGATGCATAATTTGTGAGCCAATCAGAGACTCAGATTGTAACCTTTATCATACTACCTCACACACATGCAAAGAACATTGTTCTATTATATAAACACTGCTGTTCTCTTTTAGACGGATTCTTCATCTTACTCACGCCATGATTTTATTATACACAACGCAACTCTCATAAAGTAGTGTATGTGAGAGTGTGAGAGAGAGGGATAGCTTTAACAAGACAAAGGTGTGCGTGCAAGTATGATTTATGAACTGAACAGCCTCCCATATTAATCTCACCTGACACGTAATCTCATTAAAACAATTACCTTTCAATACAAGGCTATGCACCGTGGTGTTTTCATGTCTAACCTTGGTTTTATGTGGCGAGTTACCCACACTTTCCTCCACCCGCCCGCCCCACTCACAGCAGGCTGCTCAGACCTCAGGCCACTTCAGTAGATCAAAGAAATGTTGGTATGAACCCCCCGCCTCTCAAAACCTCGAAATCTCAGCAACACCGCCCCAGTGGCTCAGAGTAACTCTTTTCCTTTCAGGAAGCCCCAACAGGAGCCCTGAGAGACCCAGCTGTAAGAGAGCCAGCGTGCCTCCGTTTATTCTCCATCCTGGACTTTCTTCATTCTTGGGATATTTTTCTTGGCTGCTTTGTGGACGCACAGCCATTAAACATCCACATATTCTCATATCTGTGTGCAGGATTCCAATATTCCTGCAGATGAACGTGCACTCACAGATGCTGATACTATCACACCTCGTTCTTCCACGCCCATCCGTCCACCCCCCCACCGTCAGTGTGGGCAGCCGTACGGTTTGGCTTAGCTCGCTGCATCCCCGCCATGCCTGGTGCTGATTTCCAGGCCTCAGTGCCCAGGCTTGCCAGTAGGTGGGGGGTTGCAGGCTGAGCTGTGGAAGAGCTCCAAAGAAGGCATGAACATCACATCACCGTGCTGACAGAGAGGAGGGGGCTCGGAGCTGTTAGGAGGCCCTGTGACACATGACAGTGATGCTCTACGTTCTGCTTTGTAGTAATATAATGTCTTCTCACTAAACAGAAGTGACTTCTGTGTGGGTGCTCACGTTACGTTTCACACCATACATTTCATTATGATAGCATATGAATTTCACAATGTGGCTTTGTTCATCTGAGTATAAAATGACCAGTTAAAGCTATGGAAAATTAATTGCCAACTTTTTCAATTATGAGTGATTTAACCCTTATGCACCCCTCGGTACATTTTTTGCATTTTTCAACTAAAAATACTCAATAATTTTGCCAATTTTAATGATAATGAGACAAAATTTTGCAGGGATGTCAGTCTTTTACCACATTTTAAGATTTCAACTTTGAATGTATTAATAGAATTATAATACACTGTGGAGAGAAGAAAGTTCCTCTCGTCACCCTTAAAACATTTTTTGCACCATTGACTCCCATTAAAACATCACTTTTTGATCCTACTTTAATTACACCATAAAATAATGTTTTACTTATGACTACCTTTTCAATCTAAGCTTTTGGCTTGAAAATTGTAGTTTTTTTCATTATCCATCATTTGACATCTTTTTCCACTATATGGCTGAGGGCTCCATTATATGCTGTTTCAGTGAATCCTACTTCCGTTGCATTTCTCACTATTGCTCCCCAGCAGAATGCATGATTCCAACTAAAATGGTCTGAGTGTGTTGGCAGTGATGTAAAAGTGTGGTATGAATGTGTGTTTTGACAAATTATTTGATGGGTGTGTGTGTGTGTGTGTGTTTGTGTACAGGGAGTTAGAAAGTCATTTTTGCTCACCACATTTTGCACATCCCTATCGCTATCTTTCTTATGACTACAGACCACATGCACCCACTCACCCCCCCGCCCACAAACACACACCTACACACACACACACACCTATTCGAAGCCCCCAGACACACTACAGCACTTGTAAAAAGCAATCAAGGTCAAAAGGTCAAAAGGTCAAAGAATCTAAGGAGGAGCACCCTAGCTTTTTTTTTGCCTGGAAACGTTTTTTTTTTTTTTTTTGACCAAAGCAGTCTTTTTATTGTTTTGGTTTACAGTGCAGCATGTTTATACAGGTGCTGTGTCTGCAAACCTCAAGCTGCACCTAGCTGGTGCTGGCTGGTCATTTCCTCAGTGACAATGAAGAGACACTTTTGTGTTAGAGGAGGCTCTGACTGCTGTCCTGCAGTCGCCTGAGAACGAGGAGGAGATGTCCGGCACAGACACAGGCACTGAGGACATATCAGGGGAGGCTTCACCTGAAATTCATCCAGATGGGTCTCCAGCTCAAGTGAGGACATCCATGTCCTCACTTGAGCTGGAGCTGGAAGACCCATTTCCTCACTTGAGCTGGAGCTGGAAGACCCACTAGTGCGGCTGCTGCTTGGACCAGCAGCAGCCACACTAGTGGATCATGTCAGAGGAAATGGAAGAGCCAGCAGGAGAAGCCAGGCCCTCAAAGAGGTACAGGCAGTGCACATTTTGCATGGGACAGAGAAAGGTCTGGACCCATTGTGCCAAGTACAGCAAGTATGGATGCCAAGTACAGCAAGTATGGATGCAAAGTATACATGACAGTGATCTGCAGGTCCTGCTCCACTGAGTGACCTTTCTCGTCATTTGTCAATATATTCCCAAAATACCATTAAAGGGTTAAAATTAATTCATAAATACATGTAAATTGAATAGTTATGATCTGGACTGAGGTTGTTCAAAAGATTTAATGCATTGAAAGTGAAAAAAATATTAATGTATAATATTTTTAGAGCACTTCTTAGGAACAGAGTATTTTTTGCACAAAGGATAAAAGGTGGCATATTTTGTACATAAAGTCAAACTGCTCAAAAAATAATGATGGATTCAAATCAATGTTGTTGTCAATTATTGACATACCCAAGGGTGTAATACCCCCCCAAAAAAATTCCAGTTTGCAATTAGTATATGGAAAATATTTCATATTTTGTGTTTTACCTCATTTGAAATTTTTGGTTTTATATTCCCAAAATGGCACTAAAAAGTTAAAAATACTTAATAAATCCATGAAAATGGAATAGTTATGATCAGGACTGAGGTTTTTCAGAAGATTTAATGCAATAAAAGTGAAAAGAATATTAATCATAATATTTTTATAGCACTTTTTAGGAACAAAACATTTTTTTGCACAAAGCATAAAAGGTGGCATATTTTGTACATAAAGTCAAACTGCTCAAAAAATAATAATGCATTCAAATCAATGTTGTTGTCAATTATTGACACATCCAAGGATGTAATTGCCCCCCCAAAAAAATTCCAGTTTGCAATTAGTATATGAAAAATATTTCAGATTTTGTGTTTTTCTCATTTGAAATTTTTGGTTTTATATTCCGAAAATGGCACTAAAAAGTTACAAATGTTTAATAAATCCATGAAAACTTAATAGTTATGATTAGGGCTGAAGTTGGTCAAAAGATTTAATGCATTGAAAGTGAAAAAAAATATGAATGTGTAATATTTTTATAGCACTTTTTAGGAACAGAACATTTTTTGCATCGAGGGTAAAAGGTGGCACATTTTTACGTAAAGTCAAACTGCTCAAAAAATAATAATGCATTCAAATCAATGTTATTGTCAATTATTGACATATCCAAGACTGTAATACCCCCCCAAAAAAATTCCAGTTTGCAATTAGTATATGAAAAATATTTCAGATTTTGTGTTTTTCTCATTTGAAATTTTTGGTTTTATATTCCCAAAATGGCACTAAAAAGTTAAAAATATGTAATAAATCCATGAAAACTTAATAGTTATGATTAGGACTGAAGTTGGTCAAAAGATTTAATGCATTGAAAGTGGAAAAAAATATGAATGTATAATATTTTTATAGCACTTTTTAGGAACAGAACATTTTTTGCATCGAGGGTAAAAGGTGGCACATTTTTACATAAAGTCAAACTGCTCAAAAAATAATAATGCATTCAAATCAATGTTGTTGTCAATTATTGACATATCCAAGACTGTAATACCCCCCCAAAAAAATTCCAGTTTGCAATTAGTATATGAAAAATATTTCAGATTTTGTGTTTTTCTCATTTGAAATTTTTGGTTTTATATTCCCAAAATGGCACTAAAAAGTTAAAAATATGTAATAAATCCATGAAAACTTAATAGTTATGATTAGGACTGAAGTTGGTCAAAAGATTTAATGCATTGAAAGTGGAAAAAAATATGAATGTATAATATTTTTATAGCACTTTTTAGGAACAGAACATTTTTTGCATCGAGGGTAAAAGGTGGCACATTTTTACATAAAGTCAAACTGCTCAAAAAATAATAATGCATTCAAATCAATGTTGTTGTCAATTATTGACATATCCAAGACTGTAATACCCCCCCCCCAAAATTCCAGTTTGCAATTAGTATATGAAAAATATTTCATATTTTGTGTTTTTCTCATTAATTAATTGTAGTTTTATATTGCAAAAATGGCATTAAAGGGTTAAAAATATTTGACAAATACATGAAAACTTAATAGTTATGATTAGGACTGAAGTTGGTCAAAAGATTTAATGCATTGAAAGTGAAAAAAAATATGAATGTATAATATTTTTATAGCACTTTTTAGGAACAGAACATTTTTTGCATCGAGGGTAAAACGTCATGATTTTTTTAAGGGGTGCACAAGGGTTAAAGTCATTTAGCAAGCGTTTTCTTATCCAGATGTATCCTTGGAATTTACACAAATCTGTCACATATTATGGGTTCACCAATAAAACAAATGAATCAAGCAAGTTCATTTTACAAAAAGAAAAATAATGAATCAATAATTAAAATAATAGTTTAAGTCCTTAACATGAGCCAACACACACATATTATTAATAACATTAACAACTGCTCTGTTCTGTTCACGTGTAAGCGACATAATGAGCATGTATGATACCGAGACTCTGTAACTGAAGCAGCTAAATGGAATTCAGCCGGGTTTTATTTATGTCCTTTGTGAAATGGGCTGATTCTGAATGTAAAGACAGAGGAAAACATTGACATTGTTTAAGTGTATAATAAAACATTTAAACAAATCTAAAGTCGACGGCTTGTCAGACAGCTAACAGTTAACGAGGCACCGTGTACTTAAGCTCATCACTGTCCTGTAGAGGCTCTCAAATCTCCCAGCAGCCACGTCTGGCACTTCCATATAGGTCTGTTGGAGAGTTAGCACATATATGGGCCAGAGAGATGGCCTGGTTGTTCTCTATATTTAGCCAGAAGATGAAATTTGTGAGAAGGTTATTTTAGTGTGCATGCAGGCCTTAAACTGGGTGTTAACAGGCTGATTTCTATCCAATGTGTTGCTTCATGTGACACCACTAACTTCTATTAACACTTCAAGTCAAATGTGTGAAAAACAAGGCTATGTTAGGTATTTGAAGGTTACAGTTGAAAGAAAAGGGCCATTTCAGATTATAATATTATAAATCCTATTATTGCTTTGTGTTTTGCACTGTTTTCATAATGTTTTACATTTAATTCAGAATTCTGTATTTTGACTAAATTCTTGACTGTCCTCCTGATGAGGTAAAACTGTGTCCTTCAAAAAAAACTGGATGTATGACATCCTTGGTCACACATTTGGAAATCCAATCACCTTCTGTCTTGTCATTAACAGCTGAGGATCTCCAATATAGCAGCCAGAGGGCAAATTATGTCACCAGAAAGCCATGCAAGAACTCATAAAAACCCTATCATGTCAACATTAACATCAGTCAATGGTAATTAAGATTTCATAGCTTTTGATCAGACTGACAGTGGTGACAGCACTGGTTGCAGTAGCATTTTTTTCTGCCTTTTGTGTATTTGAGATCTGAGGGCAGATTTCAGCCCTGACATTAAAATCATGCCAGCACATATGGAGCTTCTCATTTGCCATTACTGTGATAAAGAGCTGGATGACACCGGAGGCTGTTTCCTAGCTGTCACTCTCATCTCCACCTCACACATCACGCACACAAACACACTCCGCCTCAGATCTGGATTGCCCTGTGATGTGATTTGACTCATCGGGGTGACTGTGGTGGGTCTGCGCACGGTTAAATAAAAAAAAAACCACATCCTCGCACAGCAGCCACACATTTCTGAGGATCATGAAGAATTACAGCAGGCGCTGGTTTGGATCCCAGACTGCACGGCTGCAAGAGAACTGGGGTGAACTGTTCATTTCATCGCTGAAACATATTCATTGTTACCATGATAAAAAAAAAAGACTAAGCAAAATATCTGAGGTAACAAAACTACATCATAATTTTCACCAATGACATTAACAATATTTGGCATCACCAATACTTTGCATATATAAATATATATATTTCACTGCTTGACCTTGCTTGTTGCGGCTTACTGGATGGAAACAAGTAGCATTTTCTGAACTAAATGTTCAAAAATTAGTCTAGAGATGACAACTAAACACCATGAGAACAGGATGGCCAGTAAACTAATGTAAGCTAGCTCTGACATTCTGTCATCAATACAAAGCCATACAGTTTGTGGGTGTGTGTGTGCTCTCAGGTAGCGTTTTTTCATGTTTAAAGCCAATCCGATTTTGACAGGTATAATTAAAAACAGATACAAAATGCTTTAATAATCTCTTCACTGCCGTCATTTAACGATCAGACCCTCAAATATCCTTTGTTTCTGTCATGTAACTGACAGATATGATTATTGTCCCATCATGTGGTTTATATTGAGGAGATGCTAATGAAGACATAATTTCATGCGCCATTAAACCACAGGAGCACACACACACAGACACACACACGCGTGCTCCAACTTCCCTGAAGAATCAGGTCATTCCTGGAATGATTCATCTTTCAATCTATTAAACTCACACACAGACTGAACACATTCACTGTGCCTCATTACATCAGTGTGTGTATCCATGCCTGAACAGACCTAATGACTGACGGGAGACACTTGACAGACTTACTGTACTCTGTCGAACGCATCATTGCCTCTCTCCTGTCTGTGTGTGTGTTCCTCTCGCAGTGTGTGTGTCGTGCCCTCGCTGCCCTGCAGTACATTCAGTGGAGGATATTAAGCTAATGGTTTATTAAAAGAAAATGTCATGTGTTAGTAAGCCAAGGGGGGAGGAAAAAGAGCCAAAACTCATTAGGATTCATTAGGGGGGGTTCCAGTCAGCCTCCTGTTTCATGCACCAGAAACCCCAGAATGTAAGAATGACTCTTTTTGTAATTTTTTAAGTAGTGTGAGTTTACCTGATCATGAGACATTTTGGCTCTGGGGCTCAGGCTGAAATTTTAGCTGATGTAATGTTGAATGATAGCAGATGAGTCACACAGTATTTGGTAAAACTGTGTACTTCCATGGAAAGTTTGAAGAGACTGACTCCGGACTGACCTCACTCATGTTTATCGGCAATGGGGATTAAAGGATCCTTCCAACACAGAAATACAGCAGCCACGACAGAGTTTACATTAGAAAGCTAACAAATCATTCAAAGGAATCTTAGAACTCTTCAGTAATGTTCATTATGCCCCAGTCCACATTATATCTGATCCAAATGAACAAAAGTGCTCACAACAGACAAAATGATGTACAAGACAGTGATGTCACAAGAATGATTTCACAATACAGCGATGTCACCATGTCGTATTTAGCGGTTTAGTTCCAAATATAGCATTCTGGCTATATATATTTTGGTTGCTGGCTTTATTTGCCTTGAACAGGGTTTGAGTTGTAATCTGAGCTATGTAGGGGTCTCTAAAATAACTAACATTAGGGGGGGAGGAAAAAAAATAAATAGGCCGCCTTATAGGAGCCCTGCTCCACTGGCTCCCATGTAACTTGAACTCTGGCCTTGGACCTGTTAGCTTTAGCCTCAGTCTTCTGGCATGATGTCATGGATGTAGTGTATGTTTAAGACCCATTTGAATTGGTCCTCAGTTATTTTGAAATAACTTGTGGAGCTAAGATGTCATGGCGGAGAGTCAAGTAGCACCTGTTTGTTGTTGACTTTATATTTCAAATGATGACATACTGTAAAAAAGTATAGATACTACAGTTATGTGTGTGTGTGTGTGTGTGAGGATATACACAAACTATTTACACACACACACACATACATATCTGTCATTAGGGGTCATTCACCAGCTCTGCTAGTGTGAAATAACACCTGTCTGTTCTGAAACTGGAGTACTTTCAGTCGACAGCCCCCCGCTGCTGTCAGCTGAAGATCAAGGCTGAGAGCTGAGAGCAGGGGAACTTAGGCAGAATACTGGGGGAGGTCAAACAACTCTCTGACATGTCGTGTTAAACAAAATGTATTTTATTTTACGGAGGCGCTTTGAAGATTTTATGTGGAGCCTTTAACACAAAAGCCGTAACGCAGTGGACAGAGCCGTTAAGGGTTGATTTAAAGATTATGTCAATGCTCTGCTAGATTTAAAAGTTAATTATTTCTATATTTCATTTATATTTTTTTCATCCTAAAATTCAGACAAGAATTCTGATCAAGAATCTTATGAGATGAGATGAAAATGCACCACAATTCACCCCAAGCGTGCACTTGTTTTTGAATAAAGACCAAAGAAGACATCCATCGTTATTTCTCCCTGAACTGTCTTGAATGTGCCCTTAATTTCCCAGTCGGGATGACTAACCGTGGAGGAAATCCCTCCCAAAGTGAAACAAGTGAGTGTGTGCTGTGTTTGCCCCAGCAGTAAATGTCAGCGCTCCGCTGATTGAATGCACGTCGACAGAGATAACTGTGGGGCAGCATGCTGTGAGGGCAGAGGGAGAGCGGCCCAGTGACCTAGACTCGTCACACACCTCCAGCACTGCCGGCCCACGGGCTAAAAGCAAACCACTTCAGACCTGGCTCTCTTATTTCTTACTCATTCTTAATCATCTGATGACCTGTTTGGAAACAGATTTTTTTCTAATCATACTTTTCAAATGGTTACCTGTGATTGCCAAACATTTCTGGAAATCTTTGCAGCAATATGGTAAATCCCTCTCATTTGGTGCTCCAAGAAGCTTTCGCACACAGGAAGAGTTATGTGCACTGGTGCGTGACCCAGACCTGAACTGTGCTGGATAGCTCAGACAGCGATGAATGCTTGCCTTACAAAACACACACACAGATGCTGGTTTATCATTGGAAACTACAGTATTGCTGCTTTGAGGTATTTTCAGTATGAATAATTCAAATTATGTGAAGCTTTAGAAATATTTGTTGCTTATTTAAAGTTTGCAGGCCTTGTTTTTTTTCCCAGCATTCACTGTGCCAACACATTGAACAACAATGTGCTGCTTTAAAAATACTCCAAGGTAGAAGTGTGCTGACCTAGTTGTGTAATAAAGCATTATGGGAATACAGACCAAGGTCATGCAGTGCTCATCTCCTACAGTAAGAGTACAGTAATTAAAATGGTCTCTGTATCATTATTTAGTTATTGTAAATTCAAGTTCAACATCCAAAATCATTCAGTCTATGACTCAATTTTTAATTTTGCATCGCATTTACACTTCCCTCACTCTCTGAGGGCATCTCTGCATTATTTTATTGTATATGACAGGTAGCTACATACATGCTAAAGAATAATTATGGTTCCCAAAGGAGAGATACAGCATTTGAGCTTATTGATGTTTCAGTCAAGGATACCTCAAGATCATCTCTGAAACACGGCTGATTCTGAGCTACGTGATCCGTCGACCCACATTATTTCCAAAATTAGACTTTTGTGGTGCTTAAAAAGTCTGCGTTGATTTCCTTCAGTTAAAAAACACTAAACAGAGCTGACAACAATGAAAATATCAACACAATAGATATGGAAAGTGAGCTCTGATCAGTGTTCAGATGGTGTCTTCCTTCGTGGAAATTTACAAGATGTACAGTATGTTGACAGCACCATGTGACTAGAAACAGGTGGTACCCTCATTTCTATTCTGGGAAGCATGTACAGTGTTTGGGCAACCATACTTGTCTGCAACTTCCATTCAAATGCACACACAGTTTAGTGTTGTCTACACTGTAGGTCCTTGTGGGTCCATTTTGCCATTTATTTTAGCTAAAACATCAATCACGCTAAATGTTCAGCATGTCAATCTCTATATTGGCTCACTCTTCCAAGGGAGGAAACATTCCTTTATGGATTTTTATTTATGATTAATAGTGATTTGTGGTGGTGTTGGATGATGTCTTTTTGGACTTTTTGTCCAACACTGTCCTTATGTTGGACTCCAGTTCTTCCAGCCTGGTCTCCATGCTGGTTTCCCTCTCCTCTCCTCTCTCCTGCAAACTGTGCTGAGGTGACTCCTCATCCTCCTCTGCTCTTTTCTGTGCAGCCATCTTGTTGTTGTCCTGCTGCTGCTCCGGCTGAGCAAAGTCCGGGGCCTCTTCCTGGTTCTTGTCTTTACGGGCCTTGTTGGTGCAGTTTGGCTCTCAGCTGCTCAATTTCACAGCGGAGAGCCTCCTGCTCCTCCCTGTGTTTAGCAGCCTGCTCCTCCAGGTCTTTCTGAGCCCTGAGGAGCTGCTGCTGGAGGTTCTCTGCCCCCTCCTCGGGCTGCTCAGTGTGCTGCTGTTGCTCTGTAGCTGCTTTCGTCTCGCTGCCAGGGGTCAGGTCTGTCTGGGAGGCAGATTTGCTGTTTTGCTGCTGCTGCGTCCTGTTGGTCTCGTCCAGTTTGCGACTCTAACCTGCAGTGCTCCTGCAATTTCACACCCCTTCTAGGTGCATGACATTGTGGGAAATGTAGTAAATCAGAAAGAGATGCAGAATTAGGTTGGTTAAGGGAACAAAAAATATGATTACTGCACATGAAACAACAAATTACATCACAAATTGATAACATCTTATATATAAATGGGTGAAATTTTCCTTTAAGATGTATCCGCATGATGTCAATCTGCACAATCTCACTTTGGCCCTAATGTGTGGCTGCATCCAAGTGAGATTGGCAGCGCTGCAGGCTAGAGCAGAGTGCAGCACACACACACACACACACACACACAGGCAGTCAGCCTGAATAAAGCAGGAGAAGGGCACAGGGCCACCGTGTGTAAACACCTCAGTTAATGTGGTTTTGCTCACTGTCTCCTCTGCTGTGGCCCTTTCAATCTCTGCAAGCTGCATTTATTTAGACATAAAGAAATAATAAAGATAAGAGGAAGGAGGATGCATAAGCTAGGGAGCGTATATTAAAAGAAAATCACATAAATAGACAAAACAAAAAGCACAACATGACTGTTTTGCAGCCAACACAGGTAGCATGTCCACAGTCTTTCTACTGAATTTAAATTAGGTCAAATGCATATGGTACAGAGCTGGAAGCCAAACAGCAGAGCTACTGTATAGTGTCCCTTTTCTCCTGGCCGTGTTGTGTTCTGGAGGCAGAGCTCCCACACAACAGACGGGACTCCCACCACACAGCCTGCAGGGTGGAGCTGTCTCACTGTAAAAACGCTGCCAGCAACACTGAGAGTCCAATCACTCTGTCACAGAGGGGAGAGCTGATGCAGAGCGCTGCTGTTTTCCCATTTTTTGTAAAATTAGCAGTGATGCCATGTTGGGAAAGTAGCCTGAAGGCTGAGAGATGAGGCCTTGAGACCAGAAGGGTGCCTATTCGCACTCTGAAAAAAGATAGAAAAATGTGAATGTGGTGCATTATGGAGCCCGTAGGGAAATTTAGTTTCCATTTTACCCCTTTCTCTGTGTCTTCTCATAAGAATCTGGATGAAAGAGAGTGTGTTTTCTCTGGCTGCATATGCCACAGCTAGTACGTGCATTATTCACAGATAATGAGGGAATCCTCAAGCTGCTCACTGGAAATAACTGGGTTCACTGGGTTTATTGGTTTTCCGTGTGGCACAAATTTCAAAACCTCTACGTGTGTGATTCAATCAATACCTGCTCGCAACGTTTAGCTAATTTACAGCCTGATGACTCATTCTCTGTAAGAATGAAACATAATGAATGATGATAATAGGGTGTCTTGCTGCGTCACCTTGAGATCAAATTGTGTGATTTATTGTGCTCTGACCCATTTTTAAAGCACATTGTTATTGAAAAACTAGTACATAATTTAAAGTGGAGGGTGTAGGGAATGTATTACCCAGTAAATGAGTTTCCTCAGTGCTAAGCAACAATTGAGTGCTTTAAATTCATCAGAGGCATTACGGCTGGATTTAAAGGGAATATATAACTTTGTAATCAGCATGATGAAAACAAGCATAAAATGAGTAATCAAAGCTCAAAAACTATATTCCAAATCCATTTATGTAATCATGTTTTCCGTACTATAGCCCATGGAGGATGTCCCAGGTACATACGCTGTAAAAATAAGCTAAAGCTTTAGCTGATAGGCCCTTGTTGGAAATCATTTTCATTTTAGGTTTCTATACATTTTCTAATTTACATAAAGAATATTCTTTAATCGTGACAATTTGTTGTGAACAATTTCAAACTTTCCATAAAATGGTTTCAAAAGGCCAGTGTTATTTTGTATATTCAGCTCAGGCCTCAAACGAAGCAAAAATATCAAACACACATTTAAGTCTGTCACAATTTGTTCATTTGTATGAAAGATATCTGTAATAAAAGTATGGTTTCATCTGAATTAGCGCTTCAGCTTCGCTCTGAAACAACCAAGCTAGAAGCATTTCCTGTCATGGAAACATTACTTAATAATCTTTTCAGGGATTATTTTTATTTTCTTTTATTCATTTATACACATCACTAAAAACCAACCTGTGAAAACACAGCTGTGTGGGGAAGATTCTTTTTAACATGTAACTAAGTATTAGAAGAACATATTTATAAATGGTGACCATTCTTCTGCACACTTTATCTTGTTTGTCATCCGGCGACAAACACGATAAAACACTGCAGGCCTCCTGTCTGTGTAGAATACTGTACATTATTTAACTGTGTTTAAGGTGCAGGCTGTGGTGGCTGTGTAGCCCGAGCGGGGGCGCCATAGTGGAGGACAGTCCCGGCATGCCGCTGTGTGGAGGTCCGGGAGGGACGAGCCTCATCCGGGCCGCTGCCATTGGCTCCTGCGACGGTATAAATACGGGCAAATGGCTTTTACCGGCTCAGAGCAGGCGGAGACACCGGGGGAGGCAGCCAGGCACGTCGGGAGGCACCGCGACCGCATCTGTCGCTCCACATCTCGACGACTCACTCACGCATGCACAGGATTGGACTTTTTTATATTTAATCCCGGCTGAAATCAATGAAGGAGAGACGCTCTTGTCAGAAATTATCTCTGAAATCCGGCATGGATCCCAGTCAGAGTGTGAAGTGTAAGATCGTGGTGGTGGGAGACAGCCAGTGCGGGAAGACTGCCCTGCTTCACGTGTTCGCCAAGGACTGTTTCCCTGAGGTGAGCCCGTGCAGACCCTGCAGACTGATGATGATGATGATGATGATGATAATTAACCTGCTTTTATTAATGCACTCTGGTGTGATCAGCAAACAGGTCGTGCTGTTATGGGGATGGATGTGACAGATGGGTTCATGTGATCCAACTGTGATGAAGGACATATATTGTGTATTACTAGTCCGATGTGTGACATGTAGCTGTAATACCAGATGAATCCAGGTAGAATAGTAGTGTTGTGGAGCTGGTTGAATTTTGGGGCCAGTTTTGTGGTGATACGTGCAGTTGCACAAATAGTTAGTATGATATAATAGGAGTTTTATTCCTCTTCCTCAGTTTGACATGTCAAATCAGTTAATTTCCTTCCTAATGTGACCTTTGTTCGTGTCTCCCCACAGAGCTACGTCCCCACCGTGTTTGAAAACTACACAGCCAGTTTTGAAATCGACACACAGAGGATCGAGCTGAGCTTGTGGGACACCTCAGGTAATTAGGTCCTCCATCACCTCTCTCCTCTCTGCCTCCTGTCTGGTGTCAGTTCTGGTGAAATGTCCGGACATGTTGAGACACACAGGTCCCCTGCGTAAACCCCCCCCACACCCCACACCCCTCTGTGACCCTTCCTGTCGTGCTAACCGCTCTGGTGCTGATTAAGGTGAACTGATCTGGCCATATCTTCATAAACTTACTGAGGTATTTCTCTCAACATGTCCCAATCAGGAGATATGAAGAGGATCAGGCTTACATTTATGAATAATGAAATTAATCTGTGACCCATTTTAATCAATAAAGCCGGGTTAATCCTTTCTCTTTGTGTTCCTACACGCCAGACACGTTTCCCCCTCAGATTAGCGAGCGTCTCACCTTTTACCTCCATGGAAACATTGAACATTACAGTTGAGTGTTAACACAGAAATGCATCACAGTGCTGGATTTGATTCATGAATTCTTTCCAGCAGAGCTAAAGCAGAAACAGAAACAGGAAAGAAGAATGATGGGCTGAATGGAGCATATTCATACATCTGGCGAACACACCGCAAAGTTCCTCCTATTGCGCTTTTTGGGAAAGTTTTGTTATGCAACACGTGTACTGGCTCTGTAGCTTTTATCGCTTGTTGGTTGGACTTTGTGTTCAGGATCCTAAACCCAGCTGCTGGATCCCCTGAGTGTGTGCTTAATGTGTGTTTGAGAGAGTGTGTGTGTGTAAACAAACCCACTTTCCCATCCATCAATGCCCGAGCGGTGAATAGCACAGCAGTCAGGCGTGAGTGAGGCGTATGTTGCATGTGTGTGAGCATTTGGTGTGTGTGTGTGTGTGTGTTGGGCGGGGACAAGCCGACAGCCAGCTGTTGCGGGTCTGTGGGCTGGAATTCCTGAGTTATGTTTGAGTAACTTTTTCAAACATCTAGATCAGCGTGAAACACTTTCTCTCCAGTTTACAAAGTTTATAAGCACTTATTTTACACAAATTTAACAGTACAGCAGTAAAGTTAGACTTTTGGCCTTTTACTGCTCCAAAAGAAAATAATAGCTAAGCAGATAATCCTGCCTTTTAGGCTCTGTAATACTATAAGCAAGCAAAACAAGAAGCTCAAATTTCAAATTCCTCAGCCATACAGTATGTGTGTAGAAGTGGCAAAGAAATGAAAGGCGGACATAGTGAGAATTTTGTTTTATTGCGCTGTGTTGGCCGGCCGCCTGGAGCCATTTTTCTTTTTCTCTCTGCTTCATAAAACAGCAAATGGAGGGGGTGGGTGGGTGGGGCGGGTGGGGGTTCCTATTAGATCAGTGGGTCTGAGATGAAGCCAGACCCCCACCCTGCAATCCTCACCCCCACCCAACACACACAAGCACACACACACACACACACACACATACTCAGTGACTGATTGATACAGCTTTCGGCTTGACTGGTCCCTTTGTAGAGACACCCATCGGCCATGGCCAATCCAATCGATCCCTTATCTACTGAGGTGTGCTGGGGAGGGGTGTGTGTGTCTGTGTGTGTCTGTGTGTGTGTGTGTGTGTGTGTGTGTGAGAGACCCTGGCACGCACTCGGACAAAGAGCAGGACGGAGAAATGAAGACTAACACCCCCTCCCTCACAAACACACACCTAAACACACACACACACACTGTGGTTGTCTTTGTTCTGCAGTGATGAGTGGCCTAATGAGCAGCCTGGTGTGTGTGTGTGTGTGCGTGTGTTTAAAAGGGAGGGTGATGGGAGTAATTCAAGTCATTAAGGTAAATGTCTGCCAGTTGTATTGCCTTCCATTTGTCCCCCGCCCTGCTCGTCTGTGTTAGCTTTCCTCCGTGGGCTCAGGGTGGGGCCCGTTGGGGCCTTAGTGCTGCTTTTGATGCTTCACACTTATTCCGCTCGCAGAGGAAGCGGTTTATGCTGTCTGCTGCCTGCCCACATGTCTAAATGAGCTGCAAAGGTGTTTGTTTGAGAGTTGAACAGGAGGATGGGAAGACAGTGAAGGTAAACAGAACAACCCCTGTGGCTCAGCGCCCTTGTGCCTGAGGCTCCTTCTCATTTTCCTGACTTGAATGAGCAAAAATGCATCTCAATGGACATTCATTCTTCGCTTGACAATTTAGTTTCTAAAATGTCACAAAACAGCAGAAAAGACACACTTTCCCACAGCTCATGGTGATGTCTGTAAATTGCTTGTCCGCCAGTCCAAAACCACAAAGATTCTTGATTTGCAGTCATATAAAGCAGAGAAAAGCAGCAAATCGTCTCATTAGAGAGGCTGAACCAGCAAAATGTTTGGAATTTTTACGATTTAGTGATTTAAAGCTGCATGAATTGATTTGTTTTTGGCTACACTGGGACAGCACTGCCATATTATGGCTAATGGCTAAACAGATGCTCAGTTACACACCCAGCAGATATTAGCACTCATTAAGGGTTTTGTTTCTGGTCACATGGTCCTTCTTGCTCTGGTTGGGGAAACATATGTTTCCCCAGTGTTCACACGTTAGTCACTAACTCTGTATGTCATGTGGTGGGTTTTTATCTCCTTTTTCTGTAAACGGCTGCTTGTTGCACCAGGAAATGACACCATGAGAGTGAACCAAAACAGTGTAGCTGCAAAACAACGAGCCGAAAGACGCTAAAATGCTCTGTAGAGCTGAGGGGAATGGCAGGGTGGTGTTTCTAATCCTGTGTGGGCTCATCACTGCGAGCAAACCCTTTCACATTACACACAGTCATCTGACCCATTTCTCTTATTCTAATATTTATCAGGGCAGCTTTAAAATTGCTGTTTTTTTCATTCTCTGTCAATCAACTAATCGTTTCAGCGATAATCCCAGGCTAATGGAAGATTGGTTTAAACAGATTTCCCACCTTTGCACCGGTGAAATAACCCTAATGTACTTATGCTGAAGTGGACAGCAGGAAAGAGCTTAGTATTTTTCTTCCTTCAGAAATCAGTCTGAGATGTTTGTTCCAACTTTCTCAGGCAATTTTCCAAAGCCAAGAAAAATAAAAGCTGCTGTAAAATCTTATCAGAAAAACACAGCAACTCTCAGGCATTTTCACATCAAGGAGTCCTGAAGAGACATGCATGTTGGACCCCATGGATCTCATTTGATAATATTTATCCCCGGTGTACCTTATGGGAAAGTTTTTTTGTTTGTTTAGTGCTGATTTGAACAGTTGCCGACTCTGCACATTAAAAGATGACCCACTTTGAAAAACAGGAAGAAAGTGAGATAAAGGAAGATGCATAATGACAGAGTTTGGTCAGAGCCGCCCTGATGATCATTTCCTTCTGGAGTAGGTAGAGCGTGTTGCATGTGCCTTCGCCCCTGTAATACTAGACAGCTCAACTAACGGGACTTTTTCATGCACTCGGTATGCTCGTTCACAGCTCGCACACACTGTGCCCCCTCCATTCCTCTTGTCGGCAGCCATTGTTGCACTGGATCACATTTCTGGGCTCAGCGAATTGGAGCCGCATGTCTGGCATTCCTCAGACTAAAGGTTTCTACTTCCTCCTCTACAAAGACCCCTATTGTACCCAGTAGGCCCAGATCCTTGGTGCAGTGAAAGAGAAGTGGCGAGGTTCATTTAAGCCCTACCTCGTTTCCAAGGGGAAATTGAATCACGCTGGAATTTGCCGACTGGCGGGAGAGAGCCTTGAGCCAAAGGCGGTGATACAGTGAATCTAGGGAGAGATTAATGGACTTCCTGTCTGCTAATGCCATTGAAGACCTTTATGTGTGATGTTACACCTGACATTAAAATGTGTGTCCGGTCCTGACACTGAACACCTCACGTTCTTGGCTCTCACGTAGGCTCCCCGTTTGAACCCACATGTTAAGCTTCCTTTGTGCCTTTTGTATTGGTTGTAATGTGGAGTCCTACTTGATTCACACTTGGCTGATAATGTGGCACCCAGTGTCATGAACAGCACCCAAATGTTTGTCTTGTTGGGTGCTTATCCTCAAAAGAAGTTACATTTCACAAAAACACTTAGATTATAAGTGAAACAAAACAAGTGAAGTATTTATTTTCTAAATATACTTCGATCAGGTCGGCCTACTCCCTAAATTGAAGCCAAGAAGCCAGGAGCAGGAGAAACGGAGAGAGGACGGCCTTTTCTCAGAGTTTGGGGGTCTTCAGACACACTGGGGACACATATTTATGTTGAACAGACATTAAATAGTAGCATGGGACCTTTAAAATGTTGTATTGTAGCATTATATCAGTACACATCATACTGTGAAATAGTATCATAAAACATGTTTTATCGTAGCACATTGTATCATACGGTAACAACATATTGTAACGCAACATTTCTTCTCATATTAAAATGTATTGTATAGTAATGTGGTGCATCATATCACATTATCTCATATACTACTGCTATATGGTATTCATGTGATTAGCTCGCTAGCTTCTCAAACTTTCCAGGCAGGATGGCAGGGTCAGCAGTAACGGATACCTTGGTATCCACAGCAACTGCAGCCGACATTGGTGCACGTCACTTCACTTTCATTTGTTCTTTGTCTCTGTGCTGAATGCATCTGGCTGGTGATATATTACATATTTAAGCTCCACCGTGTAAGATGGCTGGATGTGCCTGTTGCTGTTTGCTGTTTCCACAGGTGTTCCCGAAGGCTTAATGCCCCCCCCCCCCCCCCCCCCCCCCCACACACACACACACACGCATACACACACGCTCAGCACCCCTGAGCTCAGTTCTGCTCAGCTATGCTAGCTATGCAGTAAATCAGCAGGCCTGCAGACCTGTTGCCATACATTCATACTGTCTGTCACAGCTGGCTTACCTCAGGACTCTGTGTGTGTGTGTGTGTGTGTGTGTGTGTGTGTGTGTGTGTGTGTGTGTCTGAGATAACGTACATTTCCGTGTCAATAAGCCATTTGTGCAAAGGCTTCCTACAGAAAGTGGAATGTCTTAAACATCATGAGATATGTTAGAGCAGTTTTCCAGATAGGTAACATCAGGAAATCTCTTTTTTTTTTCTTTCTGGAAGTCGGGGAACATCTGGGAATTTGAATAATGAGTCAGGTAACATGAATAGAGCTGAATGTGTTTTCCACCCCGTTTCATGAATATTTATTGCAGTAAGTGGTGCTTTTCATTCCAGCTGTTGTGGAAACCAGCCTGGAAAAGCACATTATCAAACCAGGAAGGAAGAGCATTTATTTTTACATCTTGGAAGAATTTCTTCTTAGTCATGGAAAGTCGTCTTGGTTTCATCAGGACCACAGTGGAAGCTTGGTATTGTGTTGTCTCGTGTCATTGTGGACGACAGTATTCATTTGCTGTGAGCGAGACACAAGGGAGAATGTGTTTAAGAGCAGGCGAAGGGGCTGGAGAGTGTGTGTCACTGTGTGTTTAAAGGACAGAGAGGGTGGACAGGGTGTGTGTCTTCCATCCAGATTTAGAGATCCTGTGGGAGAACAATGACAGGAGCTAATTAGATGACAGTCACCAGGTCTTTGTGTGCGTGTGTGTGTGTGTGTGTGTGTGTGTGTTAGGTCTGGGATTTCCTCTTATCTTTCCGGTTGGCAGGAAGATGACCTCAAAGCAGAGTTTAGTCTCAGGCCTAATGCAGTTACGACTCTGCCATATACTGCAGACGAGAAGGGAGACGTCCTCTATTAAAAGTCTCCTGAAAAGCATTACCAGACCTACACACACACACACACACACACACACACCACATATCAAATTTTGATCCTGTGTGAAAGTTACTGCTCTCCTCGCTCCTGTTTGTGTTGCTCAGCTTGAAATAGTTTGCAGAGATGCTCTTTGGGGATTTGCAGCTATAAATACTTTAATCTCCAGGTAAATTCACAGGAATATGTGCAGAGGATTTGAAACACTTAAAAATCAAGACCAAACACAAGGCACCCACCGACTCAGATGTGTGTATTTCCTGTCATTTGCTTGGTAAAAACAGTTAAAATCATTGTTAAATGTCAACCGACCACAGCTTACCCTTTCAGTCGCAGGGTCTTATTTTTCCACTGATTTGTTCCAGGCAGTACAAACCTTCAAACAATGCGCTGTGGTCGTGATTGATTGTGAGACAACCGTGAAAAATGGGAAATAAATTCTTGCGGGGGGATCGCACATTCCTCCTCGCCTTGTACTTCCCGCGTTGCGGCGATGATAGCTGCTCAGAGTGAGGCCTTTTTGTTTAGGCGGAGTCACCTCTCAGGCGGTTTTCCAAAAGATCCTCGGGGAGCGCTGGAATAACAAGCCATCTGAAACGCATTATGTTTAGATCAAGACATCGCAATAATGTATTCTGTGTAGTTCCTGGCGTCCATACTTCTCTGAGTTTGAGTTGTTAAAACTGTAAAAGGCATTACGACATAGTGATAGCATCCTGGATAGCCTGTGTGTATCAACATATGGAAAAGTGATGTTGTGGAATACAATGTTTGAGCCGGAGCATGTCCATCAGTGACCCCCCTCCTTAAAACATAAAATGACCCATCACCACAACTTCCCCCTAAAATCAAGGACTGTTAAACTATTCATTCAGCCAAATATGGTTTGTTTGTTAGCGAGAAACGCCACTTTTGGCTGATTTGATATCTGAAATGTTAGCAGGGATTGGATCCCTTTTCTGTCCAAAAAGATGATGGATGAAATGGAGTCTGTAGCGCTGCAGCCTGATAGCAGGCGAGTCCTGACCAACAGCTAAATAACAGTAAGAGTGCTTAAAAGCATGTTAATCAGGAAAAATGGTGCATTCAGAGCTGAGTAGCGGCTTCTCCTGTGTACAGTTCTCATAGTATTGTTTATTGTCCCTGTTGGCAGGAGCGGGGACCCCTAAGGAACTACTGAAAGGCTCATTTGACCCCCTCCCAGACAATCCAGGCTTGAACGCAGAGAATGTATGACTACAGACACGGATACGGTTCATATTTCTGTGTGCAGCCGTGGTACATTTATTGTACACACATGAGCTAGTGTCATGCTTTGTTGTGCGAGGCCCAGGCCTGGAAGGGTGCGCGGATTGTTTTAACGGTGTCTCATCCAGACTGTTTAGATTAGGAGCACTAGATCCAGCAGTGTGTGTGTGTGTGTGTGTGTGTGTGTGTGTGTGCAGTGCATTCCTGGCTTTTCTCCACAGCAATGTTTAGAGAGGACCTCCCAGGGGACCCCTCAGTTACCAAAAACAAAATTCTCCAGATTCTTGGCAGCAGCTTGTGTGTGGTCAGCTCTTGCATGTCATGTGATTTTTGACTCACCTTGACATGACGCCACCCTCTCCTCCCCTCCCCTCTCCTCTCCTCCCCTCCCCTCCCCTCCTTTCCTCTCCGGAGATGTTTCAGTCTGGCGGAGACATGGGCGTCTCCCTCACACATGTTTTCGATTTTGAGGAGGGAGTCATTTCCTCGCTCTGAAGTTCTCTGTTCCTTCGGAGAGGATTTCTTCAACAAGTGATCTTGTCGGAGTCAGCACATTTTTTTCTACTGATGCTGCATTATTTGTTTTTCTCGCCTGGCTGCCATGGATTATAGCTCAGCTGCAATCATGTCATATGAGAATAACTGTCAGAAATGCTTCGGGGTTTAAAACGATGATTTGGCCAATTCATGCACTTGAAAAAATATATTTGAGGTTTTCTGTAGATTTGGTTGCTGCCCTTCACTTCAGTGCAGGCATTTCCTTTACAGTGAAGCTACAATTCAAAGAATTTAGGCCTCTCAGTAATAACACTTCAGTTTTGAACTGGCAAATCCAGTCATTTTCTGTTCTGAAGCACTGATGGCTGTAGCTGGTTGTATGTACATTAGTGTGTGTCCATGAATCTGAATCTCGTGAATCTGTTGTTTCAGTTTCTTGTTTTCTTTTGTTCCAGGATCTCCATACTACGACAATGTGAGGCCCCTCTCCTACCCAGACTCTGACGCCGTCCTCATCTGTTTCGACATCAGCCGCCCTGAAACACTGGACAGTGTGCTGAAAAAGGTTTGTTTCGCTTTACAGACACACTCATTTAAGAAATAATCATCAAGCCTTTGATAAGCTCAGAAGTCTTCAATCTTCAAACATTCCTCCACTTTAAAGTCTCTGACTTTGTTTGATCCGCTGACAAAGGCCATGTTACATTTAACTGGATCAAACGTCTACAGTCTGGATTTTTTTTGTAGCCCCGGTTACATCAGGTCTTGTGATGTGAAGTTGTAAAGCTGTAGTGTGACTGGAAGGTCGCTTGGTCAAATCCCCGGAGCGGTTTGAGAAGGAAGTAACACTCTTCACTGACTTGTACTGAGGTGTAGCCACCAGTTACTCACATGAAGCTACTGGTGCTTAACCTGATGACTGTGGTCGTACTGGCTGACTCCCACATGTCAGAGTGTTGACCATAAGGCTGGACAGGCAGCATCAGTCATCTGACTGGAAGGCTCTGATGGTACTCTAAAAATGTAAAACCATTGTTTTCTAAATTAAATCGCACCTGGCATGCACTCTTCTTTTGTAAAGGACTTCCTGTTTTCATGGAGTTCATTTTAGCTGTCCATAAACGTTACAGTATGACCAAGTTTCTGGCAAAAAGCCAGTCACATTGGCCCTAAATTAGAGGTCCATAGTTTGGACCCAATCCAAAACAGACCCAAGGAAAACCTACACAACCCTGGCGTCAGTAAGGAGGAGACCCAGTCTGAAAGGAACCCAAGAACATGTAGACATGATCTCAGCGTCCAACAGAAACACCCAACCCAGACCTACTCAGACCCAGAGTGCTTTCAAACTTATAGCTTGTTCGCTGTGGTTCAAATATAAGTTTGGGCAAAGACCCATCAGGACCTCTGCCCCTATCACTTCCTCCAACAGCAGCCTGAAACTAGAATTTCAAGAATATTGAGGTCATGTTAATCAATTTAATATTGAGTCAAGAAATCCAGTAAGCTACGGCCCTGTGTGGCAGCCATGTTGGAGGTCTAAATGTATTTGATTTGTTCTCCGAAACAAAAACTGCTATTTTTAACAGGAAGTATGTAATCTTACCAGACAGGCAGCTGTGTTCTTGTTGAATGCCGTTGCTGTTGGCCAGCTAAGCCTTCTATCTTAACCTATCATTAGCAGTAATGGGGAGTATGTTAACCAGTTGTTCTGGTTCAGATGGCGGTCTGCATACAAGCTGTAGTCTGAGTGTCTTTAAGTGAAACTAAAAGTCAGCTGACCTAACTGTGCATTTCCTTAATGTAATGTCAGTGGAAGGTCATGTTTTGGACAGTGAGCGTGTCGATTAGAATTAGCATTGGTCTAGGCTTTTAGTCAAGTGGTGTTTGTGCAGATAGAGGGTGACAGACAGGCTGTACAAAACAACTTCCTCTTTGGATGTTGATGAACTTGATCCCCTGACCAGCCAGCCAGCCAGCCAGCCAGCCAGCCAGCCAGCCCTGAGGCACATTAGCCTGAGATTAAAGCCCCTGGAGAAATGCCATTGATCACAGAGCATTTATTGTTGTCAGAGGGGAAACATGGGGATTATTTGTAGTTCCTTTCCAGGGTTCAAAGCGTGAGGGTCTCTAGGAAGTGGCAGCTGTAACCTTTGTACTTAAAGGGCAGGTGACGGGGGTTGGAGCTCATGGGATCTTGTGTCAGGTCGTTCTGGCCAACATGCATATTTTAACACTTAATCATGTTTTGTGGAATTATTCTGTACGTATCTGGTCTATAAGGAAAATGCAGCTGAATATTGATCCTCTGCTCATGTTATACCTTTCCATAGCAGCGGTGGTAGATCAGTTCCCATTTGAATGCTGAATGAATTAAAATATATCGTAATATTACACAATTGTAAGCTTTCGTTTGTCTCCACAGTGGAAAGGGGAGATCCAGGAGTTTTGTCCCAACACTAAGATGCTGTTGGTCGGATGTAAATCAGACCTGCGCACTGACCTGAGCACGCTGGTGGAGCTTTCCAACCACAGACAGACACCAGTCTCTTACGACCAGGTATGCAGATTAAAACAATATGAAACATAAAAGTAGTAAAGCAGTTTTGTGACTTGACTCATTCATGAATAGTAGGTCATTGTAGTCTGCTTTAAGCCATGTTTAATTGATCCCCAAGAGCAAAAAATCCTCTCATCATTGTTGACACGAGTGTTAAAGTACATCCGTTAACCTCTCGCTAACCGACCTGCAAGCCTTTTCTACCGGTGGTGACCATATTTGCCCTCCTCCTCCTCCTCCTCCTCAGGGTTCTAGCATGGCCAAGCAGATCTCAGCGCCCTACATCGAGTGCTCGGCCCAGCAGTCGGAGAACAGCGTCAGAGACATTTTCCATGTGGCCACACTGGCGTGCATCAATAAAAACAACAAAAACGTCAAGCGCAGTAAGACCACCCGCGGCAACAAGAGGATTTCACACATGCCCGGTAGGCCCGACCTGGCGGCTGTGGCCTCGGACCTCCGGAAGGACAAAGCCAAAAGTTGCTCGGTCATGTGACTGAACAAACTGAGGAGGATTAGACTGAGAATGAGGACAGAGCACAGTGCAAGCAGGAAGCTATGGGGCAGCAATCTTTCCTGCATGCTAAAGACCCCTTATTTTTCTGGAACGGGGTTTTATGAGCTTCAATTCATGTACATGTTGCTGGAATACTCTGCACCAATGAAAACTCAATGCGTAGTAGCGTCCCAATTCATGTGCCCCCCCCACGCCCCACCAGACGAGGAAGCTATCTGTCAGTGGGCTACCTGCTCGGGGAAGTGACCTGCTTCCTCTGGGAGGACAAAGCGGATGCGGTCGAGGCTTTCCACACCAACAGGAAATGAGCAGGAGGAGTGATGTCATTAGGAGACGCTTAAGAAAGGAAGGGGTTAAGAACATGTGATTTTTTGAATGAGAGCCAAGGCGACGATGGGGGTTTGCTGCCTGGGAAAGAAAATAGGAGGTGCTGTTGTTAGTGCCGGATCAATGACTGTTTGCTCGGAGGGTTTGTACAACAAGTCGTCTCTGTAGTTTGGAAATGATTCACTCTCAGCCCTGCTCCTGTAACTGTTAGAAGAGGAGTTTCTTAGTCCTGCTCAAAGGAAACCTGACGCTGTTTGTACCCTGTTTCTGATATGTTGTCGGTATAATGTGAAGTCATTGGTGTGTAGCTGCGTCACTGTTTTATTTTAGCTTCATCCTGATGAGTTTCATCCGTGAACAGCTGATTATTCCCCTGATCACGCCCGAGCTGTTTGAGTCTCTAATCGCACGTTTGTCGACAGCCATTCTGGGCCCGTTTATTTCACCTCACAGCTAAAGGTGCATAACGACTCTCTGAAGACAGGTCATCCTAACTGTTTCCATGATGACAGCTTCATGGGGGAGCCATAAGTAAAATTACTCATAGCTGTACTTGGCATCTAGGAGCAATTCCAAGTCCATGTGATAAACAAAAATGCAATTTGGGCTTTCATTTTCACCAATTTGCAACTGTTTTGAAATAATAAAATAACATAAATAAAAAATAATAAACTTGCATAACATGTTTTAAATTGCCTAATGCACCCTTAATGGGCCAAAAAGCTTTAATTGAAAAATAATAGAAATACTTGAGAAGTGGAAATTTGACTAATGGTGTTAGATGAGAAGCATGTCAGGCTGACGGCCGGTTTGAGCTATGAACTGTTTTTCCCACTTCACTTTAGGGAGGGAGTGGAAATGAAAGCCACAATTAAAACTAGTTTATTAGGTTCTGTAAACGTCAGAGTTGTCTGCTTTGCATTTCCCCAAAGTGACTCTGCTGTAAATTCCTAGAAAAGGCCTGGTCACACCAGCTTTTGAAACGGTGTAAAATCACAGCCAAAATCTCTTCTTTCCGATGAAATTACCACGATAAGTGGATTAGTGAGTCCAGAATGGAGGAATCTAATGTAGCTTATTAGCTGTGCAGCGCCATACACATTCAAGTAATACATTTCCTTTGTCGGGATAAAAACTGTTCCACAAAGTAGACATGGTTCCCAGACTGTTAGGAGCGGATGGTACTTATTTTGAATAAACTGTGAACTTATTGTTCCAGTAGCGCCTGAGCTAACAACCATTCTAAATGACTAAACAAGAAATCAATTAATCAATCAATTAATAACCATTACCTGCAGGTTAATCGCCTGACCAGGCCTCATCTCAAATTGGGTCATTGTGTTTTCCACATGGTTTTCAATTTTAGTTTTTTTAGTGTTTTTTCTGACCCTCAGACCTGAGGGGCACGTTTGAAATGCATCATAATGTAAGCAACAAATAGGTGTCAATTTGAAAATTAGACTTTTTCTAAAGTCTTGAGAAACAGTGTTTTTAAATATGTGCTTTGCCCTCTAACTACAGTGCAATTAAGTAGCTGTTTAAATATCAAAGGTATTGATGCACTTTTAATGTAACCTTCAAACTTCTCAATTAGCTTGTTGAAATGCCAGCGCTGTCACATTTGGCAGCTCAGTGGCCCAGCTCTCGTCTTCATTTTCTAATCTGTTGTCTCCTCCCTGTGTACATTACCACGTTTTCTTGAATGTTAATGTCACCTTCAAATGTCTTTGCCAATGTTGTTGCCGCAATATTTATTGAATTATATATTTTCCTGTTAGAATAAATGCAAATGGAATTGAGGAGAAGTGTGTTTTCTGTTCACTGAGGGGGAAACATTTATTACAAACAGGGGGAAAAAAAACACAGTGAATCTGGCAGTGTTGGACCTATCTGACAAAACAAGGCAGATAACAATCTAATAATCGCCACAGATCACATTTTTCTCACAGGGTTTCACAGTCTGAGATGAGGAAATGGTAATCTTAAGGATAATATTTCTTTTTCATCTTCAAGTTGAATTCATATGGGAAGCAAAACCATGAATTAGTACTTCTGCTCACAACAAAAGCCTGATGCCGCCTGCAGCACCTGGGGTGTAAACAACTTAATTCCAGGCATGTCTGCGCGTTTATGCAAAGAGCTGTGCAATCATAGCAAAATCACACAGGGTTCTGCTTTCTGAGAGCACAATTGAACTTAAAATACCTCATGAATTAATGCTAAATGTTTCTATGAAGCCTGTGTACCAAATGGAAATATTAAGTAAAATGTATTTAAAGGTCAGTGCGGAAAGAAATGCAAAAGTCACAAGAAGGGGGAAAAATCAACTTCATATAAAACAGGAAATGTAGTTTCACATTAGAGTTTCTGATGTTTACTTCACATTAAATGCACAAAAAGGAGGCTTGGGTGTTAAATTTATACCAATTCTGAATGAAATGTGATGAATGTGACCTAAAATAGGTATATATTGGCTGTGATTTGAATGAGTAAGATTTTGTTTTCCCTCATGCTTTAATTAGACTCAGGTGGACAAAGGACACACCTGGGATCTATTATCATGACTGCACAGGTGTGGCCTTTATAAGGCCTGATAGCCTGCTGCTGTGTAACACTCAGACAAAGCCAAGCTGCCACATGATGGCGGTTCTTAGTTTGCTCTCTCTAACAAAAGCTTTTTTTATATGTGCAGTACACAGACATGTCTGGAGTGAAATCTCTTAGAAGCCATAAATATGGTCTGATACTTCAGTGGATTATGCACAGTTTACTTTTGCTTCTGTTTAGAATAGTCATGTGAACAGCACTGTAAATCCTGTGCTGGTGTTTGTATGTAGATGACTGAATTAGCTTAATTTCAGCTCTTCAGGCCGGCCAAAAGTTTATATGGAGCTGTTGTCATAGCAACAAGTACTTACGTAGTTTATTCACAGTTCGATCAAGACTTTGCAAATTGAACCCTGGTGTTAAGTCATTTTCAGATACAAATGCACCAATTGAAAAATGCTGACATAATTACGAATTTAGATGAGAACGTGTCCTGAAATGTCATCTAAATCTTTGAGCGCATTTGATTCATTTTCGCGATCGCTCGAAGAGAAGAGCTGATCCAGATTTAATATATTCAACCCAAAGTTTCATTATCAGACTGGGGATTTGTGTTTTAATGTAAAAATGTTTTTAAAAAAAAATTACACAAAACTGAGCCATTTAATAAATTATTGGTAAATTGAATAGAAATGATTTAAGTTTTCCATACAGTTTAATCTCTGGTGTTTTAATTGGCTTTATGTGGCTTTGGTGGTTTCATTGCTTAGTTCAGTGTTGCATATTGCATCATGCTGCTGTTTAAAAGAGTGCACTGATGTTCAAGATGATTTAATACAAGATTAACAAATGAAACAATTTAACTGCGTTCAAAAGGAAAATATTACTGAAAGTACCAGCAAAAACAGTAATTACTGTAGAAGCCATATTAAATTGGTTAACGTAGTTTTGTATTTACACAGCAGTGTTAACATTCACCTCTTCAGCTCTTCAGAGTAACAATAAAAAAACAAGTCGGACTTCAGTCCTTGACTGCTTTGACATCTCAGTGAAAAGCAGGTTTTGTAGCAGCAGAATGGAACAAAAAGCTCTCTGTGAGTCAGACTACATCGTCTGGTCTGCCTGAAAAGCTGCAGTATCACTGGAAGCAGACAATGGCGAACAGGCCGTGGTAAATTCCCCGGGGCTGCCAAGCATGCAAACTGCTTTTCCTCACACAGCAAGCCTATATATCATACAGTGACTTCATCACATACATAAGGCCAGAGATGTATTAGGTTGTCAGAGGCAGGAAAACAGTGCTGTCAGGTGAAAAATAAAAGTCAGAGATGAAAGACGCACAACTGTGCTCCTTATGACTGCATGGGGGAGACTTTTTTTCCCAGTAACATACATTAATAGTAGATTTCAGTCTGAAGACTCATATTTCTAAGTGGGCTGTTTGAGCCCTAATAAAAATATGTTGCAGAGGTGACCAAGACTACAGTATAACATGTTCAAGTTCATTGTTTTTGCTTTTTAGTTTTATACAGATTGAAATGAGATGCAACATGTTAGATAGTGAGCCGTAGAGGCTTTTGTTACATTTTGGACAGAGCCTCCTGTTTTTGGTCTTTTATGGAGTTAAGAGAACCATCATCAGCAAAACTGATCCCACAAGAGTTGGTTTTGCTTCTACATTCACCAGACACACAAGGGAGTAGTCTGTTGTGCAAGATGTGGATCATCTAACACTTTCTCCACCCACAGTCCAGCCTCATAAACCAGAATGTAGCGTGTCTGACATGTTGCGCATTTGACTGAACGAGACGACTTTTGTTTTTTCTCAACCAGAAAAACCTGACGTCTTGCTATTCTTGCTTCCATCCTTGTTCTTTTTCATACACTCTCTTACATGTGCACATTTGAATGGCGATTTCCAAATTCTCTTAGTTTGGTGGTCCACATGCCAACACACCCAGCATGCAGCTGTTCTTCCTTATATGTTTACACCTTGAAACATTTCAACGCCGACTCACTTTATGATAGATGTGATAGACTGACACTGACCCGTGGAACACAACATATCTAAGGCCGTTTAACCTTAATTCTACAGCTGGGCCCAGACTCTAGCAGCATTTAGCCTGACCCAGATACTGTAATAAGTAAGGAATCCCACTAAAGCAGAGTGCCTGAGCACAACTCTGGTCTTAAACAGTCCCTATGGGTGGGCTGAGCTGGCAGAAAATCTGTCTTTAGCAAGTCTGCTCTCCCCTCCCGTCTTGTACTGTTTGTGTCCCACAACGCCTCATGTTACCCAGCCATGTTGTATAAGTAAGGGAGGTGAAGTGAGCTAATGCATTGATTGCAGATGTGGTGTAAGTGATTTCCGGCGTTCTCCCATGGTTCTGTTCTTATGATTTGCAGCTGGTCAGATGAACTGAGTGTGTGTTTTTTTTTTTTAGCCATGCTAACGTTCAACGAATGGCAATGCTGACTGGTCTGACACTTCAGTCCAGAGCGGAGTCAACAGCTATTGGATGGATTGTCAAAGCATTTTGTACAGACATGCAATACTTGATGGATTGGCAAAACATTTTTTACATTCATGGTTCCCAGAGGATGAATCCTACTGATTATGGCACCACCATGAGGCTGACATTCTTGGTTTTATATTAAAAAAGTAATAATTATTGGATAGATTTGCATGAAGTCTGGTTCATTTTCTTTACATGGTAATTTAGTCATACCTTCACTTAGCATGTAGCACCATGATCAGGTCAAAATGCTTAACTCATGACATTCTCATCAGCCTCAGCTGAACTTTGTGTCTGACGTTGATATTAGCAAATAGCTCAAAGCACCACTTTGCCTTGGTATACTGACACAGACATGACTCACACACATACAGTGGGAGAAGGAAATGTGACACAAACTCACTCCTATCTGGCACATGTGAAAAGGTTGAGCTCAGTTGTAGCCTTTGGCAGCTCAGTCCTGAAAGACAGAAATTGTTTGAAGAAAAGAGAGTTAGAGAATCTTGCAGTCATATTGTTTTGTTTACACCTGCCATCCTGTCCATTAATCTGACAGGTGACAAACTGCATGCTTTGAAATAGAGCTGGAAGGTGTCAGACTTTTTACAGGCTGCTATTCCCCATTGGACATTTTTCTTAATTTCACACAAATAAGTGGATCACAGCATAAAAAAAGCTGCAGCTTTTGTCATTTTGATTGCTTATTTGACTTTGATTCATAAAGGGCAAGCCTGTAAACTATCCTAAGACCATTTTAAACTACAACTCAGGATTTCCCGCATGTGCAGTTTTGATAAATAGTTTTAATATTAAGCCAAAGATGCTCTTCCCACCTCCAGTGCAAAACAGAATAAATGTCTTAATCTATCTGCAGTAACAGGCTTAGAGAGCGAAGGACACTATTCATCACCACCTTTGTAGCGAGGAAGCTCTTTTTTTTATCTTGATTAAGAAATAAAGTTGCTTGGATGAGCTGTTGTGGCAAAAGCAACAACTCAGTTGAGCAGGAATCATCATCTATCACCCACATATTGCTTTTTACGTGCAATCGACTGTCCAATATTGAACTGGGTGAAGTCAAGGCTGAGGTGGAAGTGACCTGTTATGTTTCACACAACAGTTCAATAGAGTCGATGTCATCGCAGCTCAACCACCGAATATCCTCACACGCTCTTTAAGTTCTCTGAATGTAAATTTACAGGCTTCCCCAAGTAGATCCTGTGTGTGTTTGTGTGTGTGAGACCAGCCACTAACCTCAACCCCCACACAGTTTTCCTATTTTCCTGCAGGACCAGATGGGACGGACACAGACTGGGAGCGTGCAGATCAATAGGTCTAAACTGGTGGTGCATTGTCCCCCCCTCCCAGTCGTCCTGCCTCAGACAATCAGTCATGCACAGCTGTAACATAGAGACAGGCTGAAAGCGAAACAATGGGTGTTTTTACAGCAAAAGCTTGTGCTGGACTGGGGCTGAAGGTCTTGAGAAAAGAGGATGAAGAGAAGAACTTGTTCCCTGTGGCTCTGGGGCCACCAAACGGCTTGGGCTTAATGACAAGCCTTTAGTTCATTGTGAATGAAGTGGTGCAACATGGGAAAAAATGTGGCTTAATCTGAAATGCTGACAAAAATTCTCAGTTGTCTTCTTTAAATTTAAATTATAGACGCATACTAATTATACACAATTGTCCATTTGTTCAAATATCATTATTAATTCTTTCATTATCAGAAAAATAGCTTTAAAGAAGAACTTTAAAGACTGACTTCTGATTAATATCCCTTTTCACTGCAGCTTTCATTCACAGCAATCGGCTCTGATTTCAGTGAAATGGAAAGTGTTTCACATTGGCTCATTGCTGCCCTCCATGGGGGATTGTGTTGGGAGAGGACTGTGGGAACAACAGGAAAACCTTTTCATGCCTAATGGTGGAATATTTCTGTGGTGAACTGCAGAGTGGCTTCCAAATAACCAGAAAAGTTCCTGACTCATGTTTTATTGGATGCACAGTTTGCCAATAGGCTAGCTGGATCCAGATTTCAGTGGATTTTGGCCTGAACGCAAAGCTAAAAGCTATTTTAACGTTTAAACTGCGTTTTGAATAATTGACTTTCCATACAACAGATGTATATATTGCAGTGAACCGGATTCCCTCATCTTTCTCCAACATCCTCCGCTCTCCTCTTCGGTCTGGTTTGCCATATGTCTGATCCTCACAGTGGGCTACATCCAGACCACTGACCTCCTGCATCTCCCCTCTCCTTGCCATCTGCTCCCCAGCTTGGACTTTTTGGTCAGGGGCCAATTGACTGACTCAACACATGTCTGAACACGCTGTCAGGAGAGAGTCCTCATTGCCTGCTTAAGCTTTCAACATATCTACTTCATAGCATTGATATCAGTCACATCATGTATGCTACAGTGGGCAGAAGCCAGCCGGCCGTGAGGTTGAAATCCACATGGGAGAAGTTTGACTTCGGAGCTGCCAGAAAACCCTTTGGATAACCTTGGAGGAGAGGGGATGGATGTGAGGTGGACACTGATGTATTTAAGTGTCTACAACTATAGGATGGATTGCTGTGAAGCTTGATTCAGGCAGTCATTTTCCTCTCAGGATGAAATGTAATAACTTTGATGACCCTATAACTTTTGATGTAATGCTATTATCAGGTCGTTCTTTCAGTCTGTCCAGTACTTTGGTTTATGACCAAAAACCTGCAATACTAATGACGTTCCCATCAGCCTCAGCTGTACATTATATTTGGTGCTCAGCACAGCATGCTGAAACAAGACGATATACATACCGTAGATTGTACATAAAGCACGCATCTCCACTTCCTCGCCAAGATATCCTGGATATGGGTGCTGCCATCTTGCACTGGTGATTGGGATGTGGAGCTGCAGTATCGAAGCCCCACCCGTACACCCGCCGAATTCAATCATGTGTCCTTTTTTTTATAGCATGAAAGTAATCAACTAATTAAAACCAAACTGAAACCTAAAATGACAGAAGCCATCTTTGGGAAAAATGTATTTGAAATGCACTTTGTTTTTGTTTGGCCCAAGAGATGTATTAAGTTGAGTGCATGTGATTTAAATAGCTCATTTTTTTTATTTTGTAAGCATACAAAAAATTCACCAGCACTTAACTTGGCCTCAGAAAAGCTCCAGAGAGACAACGAGAACTGTGATTGGTCAGCTTGAGATGCTTGTGTATTCTCATAAATGTTTCTGATGCCATTTCCAGAGCAAACTTTCTCCTCATAGAAATCATCGCTCTTTTACTGTGAATGAAGGAATGCAAACATGATTACTTTGGGTGTATAATGATTGCACAGCACTAGTTTCCCTTTCATTAGCTAGACAAATTTGTACTTTGTGATTCAGCCAGCAAAGCCATTTACACTGCACTCCTTCTCATCTCTTCATCTCTTTAAGCAGCCTCTCCTTCAGGCTTTAACCTTGTTAACCTGAGCCATCGCCACTTCCCATTCAACTGTCCCAGACTTGGCTTTGGCCCACACACACTTGGGTCACAACTAATTCAAATTCCAGCCGTTCTCAATGAAGCATTAACGCCTGTGAGTGTGTGTTTATTTATTAGTTAATTTACAGCATCTCCATGAGCGGACCCCCTAAAGACAGGAGAAAGTGGAGCATCACAAAAATCACTTTGTGTGTGTGTGTGTGTGTGTGGGAGACGCAGAGAGCATCTCCCCCCTCCTGCTGAGTGTGTTTACTTCACCAATAACAAAGAAGCACCCAGGACCCCCACCTGCCCTGATTAGCATGAATCAGCTCTGTATGGGTGCCAGGCATGCCCGCCACCCATCAACACCCCATCGCACGCTCACACCTCCCCAACTGACCCCCTACTGCGTCACTTATTCTACACTGAGCCAAAGACGCTTATCAGTTGTCAGCCACTCCTGGTGCGCTGCTGAAACCCTGCGGTGCGTTTGTTTTGCTGAGCTGTAACTCAATTTGCTTAAAAATCTCATTTTTGCTCAGGGACATTGTTTTCTTCTGATGAGCTGTGGAAGTCTCCAGATCCCATTTTCTTAGTAAGAATGGAAGCTATGACAAGTTTGCATTGTCACAGAATTACATTTTTGCCTCATGTCCCCCTCGTAAACAGACTCATTGTGCGTGTCTGTCTGCAGCGCATGCTTTGATTTCTCAACTTGTGCACGAATAATTATGCTAAATAAAGGAATCATGCTTGTATGAGATTAGAGAAACATACAGAGTGAAAACATTTCTTGTTGTGTATAAAAAACACAGACAAAGCTTGAGGTAAAGCTGATCTCGATTTGTGCACATTTCAAAGATGGTTCACATTTAATGATCATCTTCTTAATCAAAGTTGTCGTATCCATTTGGTACTTTTTTCTGTCTCAGGCATTAAACCATAATTACATCCCTGCTGTGCCTGCTTGCTAATGAACTGTAATGTACTCAAATGCATTAGCTCAGCAGAGAGCCGCTCACATTGTTTTTGCATGAGAGAGGAGACTCAACAATGACGGGTCGACCCAGAAGGAAGAAAGACACAGTGAGAGAGAGCGAGAGAGAGAGAGAGAGAGACCATTTGTGGTCCAAGACAGGTTAAAAGCATATACAAATAATCTTGGTGGTTGATTACAGATGAAAATGCAAATGCAGATAGTAGCGTCTCCACACGCCCTTAAACTGTGGGTGTCTGTAGTCTCAGCAGGGGAGGAAGAGGCAATGAGAACTCCTCTGGGACCCTCCATTTGCTGATGGAGCAGCGGGTGGAGTTGCAAGCGCCATTAGCATAACTGTTTGCAAAGCCGATCAAGCTCCCACCAAGGTCAGATATGGACCAATCACATGTCAGTCTCCAAATCACTTAGTTTTATTGCCATGGTAACAGTGATTTCTCTCCTCAGATTGTTGACTTTGGGTGATTTTAGATGCCTGAAGAGATTAAACTCTCTCAAAAAAAAGACATGAAAATTAGATGAAAATCTTAGAAAAGATTTTAACAAACTAATAATTGTGATTGGAGACATCAGGGACAGAAACGACCTGAAGACAATTGTTAAGATCTGAGTCCTTCATATCTTCTGCTGTCTTCCTTTGCAATTCTTCACAGGGTGCTGTGATTTTATTACATTCATTCATGCTTTTGCATGGCCTCTCCGCTGTACATTATCCCGCGTATTACACAGCTTTGCACAAAAGAAATCAACAACAGCATTCTGTGGTATAATGCCATAATTGAGGATCAGGATCGAGTATTCAGCAACGCCGTTTAGTAATATCTTTTTATTTATGTATTTTTTCACCTTTGAGACATACTTCATGTTATCAGGCTATGGTAATAAACGTGGACTTCATTAGCTTTCATTGTCTGATCCGATGGAGGTTTTCTTTGCTCTGAAAGCTGCTTTTAAATGTAGGTGGTAACAACATGTTGAAGCCATGGAACTGATTTTTTTCACTATTGTTATTTCTATACTTTAGAACACTTGGTTAACAATAAATGCATTGATCTGTTCCATCAGCAGGGCTGACGCAAGCTCCGCTAATCAACTCGCATTAAAGATTTCTTCTGAAGCCATTGCAGTTGTTTGATCATAAAACACTGCGATGGGTCAAAGTGTTCATCCAGTAGCTCTGTCTATACTCTCCCACTTTAAGCCAGCTAGATAATATCTCGTCAGCATGGAGAAGGAGAAAAAAAAAGAAACAGTCAAGGTTAGGTGGGCTGACACACACATACACACAAACACACGGAAACCTCTGGAATCAAACTGTGTGTGGAGATTAGAGGTGAGTCCACAGGGTTGTGCAGACTTGGCTTATCAGCTGTGTGCAGCCTACTGACTCTTCACCTATCAGTCATCTCTGAGCAAAGCCAAAGATTGAGGATGGATCACAGATGGAGGAACCCTATTATTAGAAACCTTATTAGAAACATTCACATACAGAGAATGCCAGAGCTGAGCTGAGAGGACACCAGAGTGCATCTTTGCTCTCGCTTCACCAAACCGTTACAAGTTTGTTTTTAATGAATGTGCTCATTCGGATCAAGGTGGAATAGAAAAACTGCAGACCCCTTTGTGCATGTGAGGAGATACCTCTGCTGCAGAGAAAAGTTGGCTAGCCATTGAAAAAAAGAAAAGAAAAAAAAATCAAGGCTCCTCTTTTAACACGGCACACAAAGGAGAGCAGCAGCTTCTTTTTTTCAAGCAGCAGTTCCTCTCAGAATAAAGGGAATTTGTGAGCAAGATGACATTTGTTCAGACTTTATACTGCACATAGCTTTTCTTCTGTGTAATCATGATGGATTATGGGGGATGAAAATATAATATCATTGTCTTGTTAATTTGTCGTTGCACACAGTAGAGAACGGCGGGAGCGGCAGGGTTTGACTGGACTCTTAAAATGGTTCAAATGAACACGTTTGACTCTCCTATATGATTAAAGAGATACTAGTAGCACTCCCACACACTATGAATGGTATATCCATGGTACACTTTATTTGACAGTCGACTGATTCTCTGCATGATGAGCATAATAAAGCCTTTTAGTTCAGTGAAAGTGTGCCTGAGTACCTCCTAACACAGGAATCCTGTACAGCTGCCAGTTTTCTCCCAGAGGTGCTCAACAGCCAAAAGCAATTAAACCTCAGTGAGGTTATGGATGACTCAAAGTCCCCATGAGGTGGGGGTCCAAAATCCGAAACTCAATTAAACAAGGGGAACACTGTACTTCCATTGTCATTCTGCATATTTCAAGGCAAACTCTTGGGATTTCCTCACCATCTGGAAAATTAAGAAATATCCCAATGAAAAATCCCAACAGCATTTTAGAACATCCGCCATCAGCTAATCAGGTATTTTAAAAACTCCTGACAGATCTAGCCTAGGTCATTTTTTGAAGGAGTTTTACAGCAACATTTGGATGTTTGTTAAGATTAAGTGATGGATATGGATTCTGATGGAAATGGTCTCCACCCAGAAAAAGCAACAAAAGAAACCTTACTGTAAAACATCCCCTCCATGCAAAATTGTCCAACAAAGGCTGATCCAGCTGTAAAATACTTTGCCATCTTTACTCCCTCAGGCCACAAAGAAGAAATCTGAGCATTTAATATGAGATTTTTGACTTAATATTGCATGATTTCTGGGTAATGAATCTCCAGAAATTCAAATGGTTTCTTCTGGCAGACACCTTGGGGCCACCGAAGTGTGAGATTGTCTCGAAGAGCTTTGAGAATCTTAAAAAAACCAGACTAATTGACAACTTTCTGTGATGAATGTTGAATGAAGCCTACAGGAATCAAAAGGTCTCCTCTCTGAGAAAGCTGAAGCCACATTAGACCTTCTGCCCTGACTGTTCCTCAAGTGTGCTTTAGTTACTGTACTGGTTAATGGGAGCGTACCAAGTACAGTTACCTGAAGTCACACTGTTGGGTTTCAGGTGGCCAAACCCATTACATCTGAAGCACTTCTCTCTTGCTTCCATTTGCAGCTGCCAGTATGTGAAATTGCCCTGTGCTGCTTTCATGTCAGACATTCAAAAGAGAACTCTTAATGGTCCCATTAAATGAAAAATGCCTTTTTGTGTTGTTACCTTGTGTCCTTGGGTGTATGGTGTCATTTGCTGTACGCTGTACTGCTGTTTTTATTTCCAGATTCACCATTTCCTTTTTAGAGGAGCAGAGACTCTCCAAACTAACTAGCAGTAACATGGGTACAAAATGTGGAATTAGCCGTGTGCTAAACATCGTCTGTGGCAAATTAGTGTACTATTGTAAACTAGCATTACTTTCAAAGCCAAGCAGCAAACTCCATTATATGTCAGGGTTATTTTATAAGCCCCATTCTGGATACGACCACTGACGACTTCTTAATGTCATATTCTGTGGTGTCACCATCGCAGAGACAATGTCAGTGGAAATCAACGACCCATAGAAGTTTGTGAAATCGTCACAAGATGTAATCTACACTGTTGTCCATAAAGTTGGAATAATTGTTCAATACCCCCAATTTTGTTAAGTTAATTGTGGTTTAAGTTTCACTGTGATATGTTTGGAAGAGTTTGAGCAATAAAGTTGAGAAGAATACACTTTATTTATCAAGAATAAATCACATTGTCACAATCATTTCATGAGAAGAGGTAAAAAACATTTTATTCCAACTTTATGGGCAACAGTGTATATAAGAATAGAAGAATAAATATATATTAATTGTAACCTGCTGATAAAAAATGATTATGATGACCCACAAGTACAAAAAGGGGATTTTTGGTTGGGGTGGGGGGCTTTAATAGCTGCAACATTAATCAACAACCACAAGCCAAAATGATGACACAACTTTTTCCAGGAAATTTGCCAAGGACAATTTTTCTCGTGGCTACTGCCAGTAATATATGCTGTGTGCACAAGAACAAATCCTCTGAGGAACCTCTCTCACACACACAAACACTCAAAACATACCAAGAGCGGTACAGTGCCTCAGCATTATTAATAATGGATCAAAAGAGACCATGTAACCCAGCAGTCATCCACACTGACTTTGCATTGATCCATGTAAAGCTTTTGGTTCATGGAGGGCACTCATACATGACCTTGTGGATTGGATTAAAAAAAAAAAATCATCCCATATTCAGCATTGATCCATGAGTTCACCCTGTAAATTGGCCTGAATGGAGTGAGTGACAAGTGGCATGTTCTCCAATATACTGAATCAAATAAACATAAGACAGAAAATCAGATTGGTTTTGATTCTTTAATTTAGATTCTATGTAGTAATAAGATTAAATGTATTCCTGACAGAAACAGCTTGTGCAACTTAGTTAATTATTGAACAAAAAGCCAGCTTAATCTTTTGTTTACAATGCAAGTGGTGAAGCTTTGACAAGTTACAAAATGCCATATTAGACACTGCAGAGCCAAAGCAAATGACTTATGAGACAAGAGTGTAACCAAGGTCCTGCTTGCATTCAAATAAGCTTTGAAAAAAACTTTGAGTTCCAATGAATTTAATTTAGTGTTGACAAAGACCTTTGTAATTGATAAAGGTTGTACAGTATTAAGTCAAACTGAAATTTAAAATGTATTCTTGAGAGGAAATCAATATAAATCTCCTTAGTGTCTGTTCTCCTTAGTACTTGTTTAGTTTTATTTGTTATGTCGGCCTTGTCCACTCTGATGGCATAACGCTCCCCAAAAAACATTCGCACTGTGTGCTTTTGCAAACTAAAATGTGTGTAAAGCAAACGTATTTGTTCAGACATTCTGCCGCTGATCTGTATGAATCAGTGAGTTATCTGAAGTGTTATTGCAAATGACGGTTCAGTGTTGTGTTGAAGGAAGATACTTTATACACCCAAGTAAATACTGCATGGAAAAACTCTCTCTCACTCTCTCTCTCTCTCACACACACACACACACACACACACACACACACACACACACACAGATAGGAGAATCAATACAGCTACTTCCTCCAACTAATCTCCTGTATCAGATGACAGCAGTTTGACCACATCTTGCCTGGACTCATTTTATCTTTTACTGAAGCACATGATCAATATTTGTGCACTGCAGAAAAAAAACACACCATTCATCTAATGACAAGAATAATTTCTTCATCAGATAACAATCAGAAAAGCATTTGCTGCAATAGATAACAATGAATACTAAAATGAATCATTTACAGTACAAGTGTAATCCTCCTCTGGCAGTGATGCTCTAAAAAACGTTGGGTTTATAGAGGCACGTAATGCATAAAGGGGCTTAAAGAAATGTGAGAAATCCTCACTAAAATATTAATCCAGTCTGGCATTATACTTTCAAAATGCCCCTTTAATTGGTAGGAAGTGCAAGAAGGTAATGAAAGGAAGACTTTATGGAAACTTATTGGTGTGGATGTGAAGAGTTGAGCTGTTTTCATGCTTATTTTCAATTTGCACATATAACAACCTGGCAAAATGGGACTGGAAACATAAAGATTTAGACAAAGTGCAACAGAAACTGACTTGGTGACTAAATCATAGCACACGTAGCATAGCCTTTAGAAAGAATGCAGGTCACCACATGGTCAGACAGAGCATAACTTTTTTGAATGGAAAGAGGCAATCAAACAAATTCGCGCTAGGTGAAAATATTTGATCTTGACCGAAAAATCGGTGATCATTGATCTACGCGTGATCTGTCAGGGGGGATTTCACAAACATGGCTCTATGGGGCAAATAAACACAGACAGCAGAAACACTAGTTTGAGAGTAAACCAGGACACATTACCTGCTTAGTATAACACTTCTCCAGAGAAGCATTCATGGTCACATATGAACTTTTATTTTGATTCAACATAGGGCAACATATTTCCTGTTTCATCTTGCTGCCACTGAATCGAATGATAAACTAAAAAAGAATTAGTACTTTTGGTGTCCATGTGTTTAGCAGGACAACCTCCCACAGACTGGACTTGTACCTTTAAGACCCCTGTTGTGGACGGGGAATGTGTTTCGGGACTGTGTGTGTGTGTCCTGAGTGAAGGAGCTCACCTCCTCTCTGATGCTTAGCTGCTGGAGATTTCGCAGGAAGTGTCTCCCCCACCGCCGTCCCTCCCATCCTCCTCCTCCCCCACTCTCCTCTTTCCTTCCTCTCAGCTGGGATTGAAAACTGGCCGAGTTCAAAGGGGATGTAAAGGAAGGGTGAGAATAGAGAAACAGAGAGGAGAGGGGGTGTTTATAATACATTTGATGACATATTAATGAAGTATTTTCTCTCTGAAACCTTTTTCTTCTCCTCTAGCTTCAGGGGGTGATGTTACATACCTGCCAAACTGCTGTAATAACAAGATTTTTATGCATACCTTTAGAGACCTTTATTTCATTAATTATATTTCATTTATTCAAAATGTTGCTCTATATTTCATGCTGGTTTCATACAGATATCTTAAACAGAGAGACTTATTGATGAATTAGTGCTGATTTGTTTAAATTAAACTTGTGTGAAGTGTTAGAAATGAGAAAATATCAGTACGCTAGTACAAATTCTCGTTGAATTCACTTTGTTCATGCAGGAATTCCTCGTACATTGTGAGTCATGTTAAACATAACAAAATGGACAAAAATGTGTGAATTTACTGAACTAATTTACAACATAAGTCTTTGTTGGAGCCTGACTGACTGCACCAACGGACAGGTAACATACAAATCAAAGAATACTGATGAGCAGATATGAACAATCTCAGGTAAAAAACTTCACACATGAGCTGCAGGAGTATATGTTTCCACCTCTGACGTTTGATTAATGACCTCATTTTTCTGTTGTGATCTTTGAGAAAACAGTGTGCCTGTGCTGACTCTCCTTCTCGCAATAACTTTAGTTTTATTGTGCCTCAGTTCAGCTTGTTTTTTGCTCCATTTTTTATGTATTTTGACCTTTTGAAAAGTGTGTTCGCTTAAAGCACTGTTAAAAAAATTCCATTAAATATTGATTAGACTGGCTTTGTAAAGATAATTGCACATCATGTGCAGTGTAAGGCAAGGCGCTTGAGAAATGTCTTCAGTCGCTCATTGATAAACATTAAAAAACACTGAAAAAGTGAAACGATAGACCAAACTAAAATCAGTCATCCATTTAACACCCTGCAAGACAGCAAAAAGGTTCGACCCCCCAAATGGTCAAAGTGTTATTAGGAACAGTTACTGTAATTTATCATCTCTGACTTGTTACTGAAAAAGCTTCAATAATACATTACAAAGGACCTGACTGACTGTCCAGCACAGTTTTCTAGTGGCTTCTTTCA